>NW_006775864.1:950890-989717 GCF_000442215.2 Lipotes vexillifer
GGAAGATGACTGCATGTAATGAGCAGAACCCTTATTATAAAGAGTTTGGTGATGAGATTGATATTGAGGCAGCAAAGAGCTACTGAAAGTGGTTTTGTGAAAACTCCCCTCGGGAGAGTGAGAGGATGTGTTCAAAGTGAGCACATCTGGAATAAGGAGATGCAGAGTGGTCTAAGGTGGTGCTCCATATTAGAGGGAAGAGGCGGAGGGGGGAGGGGCAGAAATGGCAGGGACTTGAGAGGTATGGAAGAAGAGGAGTGATGGAGTAAATGACCGACCAGGGGAAAGTGCAAGGACTCTGATTTCCATCCTAAGAGGTGGAATCATGCTGCACCCTCTACAGAGATGGGGAGTGGGAGGTGGAGTGCATATGGAGGGAAGGTCACGTGTTCCACTGGGCACGGAGTGTGGACTTGCATTAGAGCCACTGATAGCTGGCCATCTGTGTATCTTCTTTGGAGAAATGTCTATTTAGGTCTTCTGCCCATTTTTGGATTGGGTTGTTTCTCTTTTTGATATTGAGCTGCATGAGCTGCTTGTAAATTTTGTAAATCTCCTTTGTCAGTTGCTTCATTTGCAACTATTTTCTCCCATTCTGAGGGTTGTCTTTTCATCTTTTTATGGTTTCCTTTGCTGTGCAAAAGCTTTTAAGTTTCATTAGGTGCCATTTGTTTATTTTTGTTTTTATTTCCATTTCTTTAGGAGGTGGAGTGTTCTCTTAATTTCACGTTCAGATTTTTCATCATTAGTGTATAGGAATGCAAGAGATTTCTGAGCATTAATTTTGTATCCTGCTACTTTACCAGATTCATTGATTAGCTCTAGTAGTTTTCTGGTAGCATCTTTAGGATTCTCTATGTATAGTATCATGTCATCTGCAAACAGTGACAGCTTTACTTATTCTTTTCCGATTTGGATTCCTTTTATTTCTTTTTCTTCTCTGATTGCTGTGGTTAAAACTTCCAAACACATGAAAGAAAGCTCAACATCAATAATCATTAGAGAAATGCAAATCAAAACTACAATGAGATATCATCTCACACCAATCAGAATGACCATCATCAAAAAATCTACAACCAATAAATGCTGGAGAGAGTGTGGAGAAAAGGGAACCCTCTTGTAGATTGATACAGCCACTATGGAGAGCAGTATGGAGGTTCCTCAAAAAACTAAAAATAGAACTACCATATGATGCATCAATCCCACTACTGGGCATATACCCTGAGAAAACCATAATTCAAAAAGAGTCATGTACCACAATGTTCATTGTAGCTCTATTTACAATAGCCAGGAGATGGAAGCAACCTAAGTGTCCATCAACAGATGAATGGATAAAGAAGATGTAGCACATATATACAATGGAATATTACTCAGCCATAAAAAGAAACGAAATTGAGTTTTTTGTAGTGAGGTGGATGGACCTAGAGTTTGTCATACAGAGTGAAGTAAGTCAGAAACAGAACACGAATACCGTATGCTAGCACATATATATGGAATCTAAAAAAAAAAAAAATGGTCATGAAGAGCATAGGGGCAAGATGGGAATAAAGGTGCAGACCTACTAGAGAATGGACTTGAGGACATGGGGAGGGGGAAGGGTAAGCTGTGACAAAGTGAGAGAGTGGCATGGGCATATATACACTACCAAACGTAAAATGGGTAGCTAGTGGGAGACAGCCACATAGCACAGGGAGATCAGCTCGGTGGTTTGTGACCACCTAGAGGGGTGGGATAGGAAGAGTGGGAGGGAGGGAGGTGCAAGAGGGAAGAGATATGGGGATATATGTATATGTATAGCTGATTCACTTTGTTATAAAGCAGAAAGTAACACACCATTGTAAAGCAATTATACTCCAATAAAGATGGTAAAAAAAAAAGAGTCAATAATAGGCTTGTGGCTACTTTGGAGATCTGTGTAATATCAATAGGCAAAAATAATTATCATTTGTAAGTTCATCAAATATTCATTGTGTCAAGCCAGGAGCAGGGGGTGTAGTAGAGATGGGAACAACAGTGTCACTGCTCTCAGGGGGCTTACATTCAGCAAACAGTGAACAAGCAGGGAGATAATGTAATTGCAGATAGTGATGAACAGCATAATTAAATAAAGCCATGTGCTCTGAGAGAGAATAAGAGAAGCCTCAGCTTCTGATGGGTTATCCTGGACATCATCTCCGAGGACGTGACATTTAAGTTAAAGCCTAAAGAAAGCCAAGAACAGCCAGGGAAGAGGTGACGGACTCCAGGTGGAGATAACAACAGGAGGACAAAAGCACTGCAACAAGTGAGAGGTTAGCAATCGAGAAATAGGGAAGTGTGTTATTCTTAATAAAAAGTGGGACAATGTGTCCAGGCAGGTTATAAAGAAAATTAACACTTAAAATGAGAGAGGCACTTGGCTTCGCTAAGTTTTAGAGTTTACTTCCTAATAGGCATCTTAATAAAATTATTCATCCAGAGCTCCAAGGCAACAGTAACCAAAGAGTGTATCTGAATGTTATATAATTTGTTACATTCATTACAGTCAAACTGAAATCAGTTGCCTTGCTGGAAAAAAGTGACTGACAGGATGTGAAGGTCTTTGAAGAATCTCATTTAATATCAGCAGGTTAATCAGCAGGCTCATAAAACAAGTTTTAGTTAAATACTTACAAGGAAACATTGCTCCTGTGCTTTGGTGTTCAGTTCTTTTGTTGTAGGGGGAAAAAAACCGTAAGGGCAAATTTTAGAGGTCTCACTGTTTAAATAAGTATCCCTTTTACCCACTTGAAAAATATGACACTTGTTTTGGAATTTTTGTCATCTCACTGCTCCTCTGTGAGATTGGAGAACTTTGAACTTGTGCCACTTTTATTAATTGCTGTGCCATCGAGAAAGCCTTTAGCATCTTAGTTCCCTGGGAAAAGGGCCTGATAACGGATGGATAATGAATGACTGAGGGCTTGGTGTCCTGTGAACCAGAAAGGGGTTCTACCTCCACTGAGTGGCAGGTGTGATTCATGACCTCAGGTTGCCTGTTACATAAGCAGTGTCTTACTCTGCTGTTAAAGGATGCCCACATTTTGCTTCTTTTTTTTTTTTGCTGTTGGTGAAGATGATTTGATTTATTTATTATTATTTTTATTCTTATTAGTCATCCATTTTATACACATCAGTGTATACATGCCATTCCCAATCTCCCAAATCATCCCGCCACCACCAACACCCCCTGCCACGTTCCCCCCTTGGTGTCCATACGTTTGTTCTCTACATCTGTGTCTCAATTTCTGCCCTGCAAACCAGTTCATCTGTACCATTTTTCTAGGTTCCACATATATGCGTTAATATATGATCTTTGTTTTTCTCTTTCTAACTTACTTCACTCTGTATGACAGTCTCTAGATCCATCCACGTCTCTACAGATGACCCAATTTCCTTCCTTTTCATGGTTGAGTAATATTCCATTGTATATATGTACCATATCTTCTTTAGCCATTCGTCTGTCAGTGGGCATTTAGGTTGCTTCCATGGCCTGGCTATTGTAAATAGTGCTGCAGTGAACATTGGGGTGCATGTGTCTTTTTGAATTATGGTTTTCTTAGGGTATATGCCCAGTAGTGGGATTGCTGGGTTATATGGTAGTTCTATTTTTAGTTTTTTAAGGACCCTCTATACTGTTCTCCATAGTGGCTGTATCAATTTACATTCCCACCAACGGTGCAAGAGGGTTCCCTTTTCTCCACACCCTCTCCAGCATTTGTTGCTTGTAGATTTTCTGATGATGCCCATTCTAACTGCTGTGAGGTGATACCTCACTGTAGTTTTGATTTGCATTTCTCTAATAATTAGTGATGTTGAGCAACTTTTCATGTGCTTCTTGGCCATCTGTATGTCTTCTTTGGAGAAATGTCTATTTAGGTCTTCTGCCCATTTTTGGATTAAGTTGTTTGTTTTTTTAATATTGAGCTGCATGATCTGTTTATATATTTTGGAGATTAATCCTTTCTCCATTGATTCGTTTGCAAATATCTTCTTCCATGCTGCGGGGTGTCTTTTTATCTTGTTTATAGTTTCCTTTTCTGTGCAAAAGCTTTTAAGTTTCATTAGGTCCCATTTGTTTATTTTTGTTTTTATTTCCATTACTCTAGGAGGTGGGTCAAAAAATATCTTGCTGTGGTTTATGTCAAAGAGTGTTCTTCCTATGTTTTCCTCTAAGAGTTTTATAGTGTCTGGTCTTACATTTAGGTCTCTAATCCATTTGGAGTTTATTCTTGTGTATGGTGTTAGGGAGTGTTCTAATTTCATTCTTTTACATGTAGCTGTCCAGTTTTCCCAGCACCACTTATTGAAGAGACTGTCTTTTCTCCATTGCATATCCTTGCCCCCTTTGTCATAGATCAGTTGACCATAGGTATGTGGGTTTATCTCTGGGCTTTCTATCCTGTTCCATTGATCTATATTTCTGTTTTTGTGCCAGAACCATGTTGTCTTGATGACTGTAGCTTTGTAGTATAGTCTGAAGTCAGGGAGTCTGACTCCTCCAGCTCCGCTTTTTTCTCTCAAGACTGCTTTGGCTATTCAGGGTCTTTTGTGTCTCCATACAAACTTCTAAGATCTTTTGTTCTAGTTCTGTAAAAAATGCCATTGGTAATTTGATAGGGGTTGCATTGACTCTGTAGATTGCATTGGGTAGTATAGTCATTTTCACAATATTGATTCTTCCAATCCAAGAACATGGTATATCTCTCCATCTGTTGGTATCATCTTTAATTTCTTTCATCAGTGTCTTATAGTTTTCTGCATACAGGTCTTTTCTTTCCCTCGGTAGGTTTATTCCTAGGTATTTTATTCTTTTTGTTGCAATGGTAAATGGGAGTGTTTCCTTAATTTCTCCTTCAGCTTTTTCATCATTAGTACATAGGAATGCAAGAGATTTCTGTGCATTAATTTTGTACCCTGCAACTTTACCAAATTCATTGATTAGCTCTAGTAGTTTTCTGGTGGCATCTTTAGGATTCTCTATATATAGTATCATGTCATCTGCAAACAGTGACAGTTTTACTTCTTCTTTTCCAATTTGTATTCCTTTTATTTCTTTTCCTTTTCTGATTGCCATGGCTAGGACTTCCAAAACTATGTTGGATAATACTGGTGAGAGTGGACATCCTTGTCTTGTTCCTGATCTTAGAGGAAATGCTTTCAGTTTTTCACCATTGAGAATGATGTTTGCTGTGGGTTTGTCATATATGGCCTTTATTATGTTGACATAGGTTCCCTCTATGCCCACTTTCTGGAGAGTTTTTATCATAAATAGGTGTTGAATTTTGTCAAAAGCTTTTATGGCATCTATTGAGATGATCATATGGTTTTTATTCTTCAGTTTGTTAATATGGTGTATCACATTGATTGATTTGCATATATTGAAGAATCCTTGCATCCCTGGGATAAGTCCCACTTGATCATGGTGTATGATCCTTTAAATGTGTTGTTGGATTCTGTTTGCTAATATTTTGTTGAGGATTTTTGAATCTATATTCATCAGTGATATTGGTCTCTAATTTTCTTTTTTTGTAATGTCTTTGTCTGGTTTTGATATCAGGGTGATGGTGTCCTCATAGAATGCCTTTGGGAGTGTTCCTTCCTCTGAAGATTTTTGGAAGAGTTTGAGAAGGATGGGTGTTAGCTCTTCTGTAAATGTTTGATAGCATTCACCTGTGAAGCCCTCTGGTCCTGGACTTTTGTTTGTTGGAAGATATTTATTCACAGTTTCAATTTCATTACTTGTGATTGGTCTGTTCATATTTTCTATTTCTTCCTGGTTCAGTCTTGGAAGGTTATAGCTTTCTAAGAGTTTGTCCATTTCTTCCAGGTTGTCCATTTTATTGGCATTGAGTGCTTGTACTAGTCTCTTAGGATGCTTTGTATTTCTGTGGTGTCTGTTGTAACTTCTCCTTTTTCATTTCTAATTTTATTGATTTGAGTCCTCTCCCTCTTTTTCTTAATGAGTCTGGCTAATGGTTTATCAATTTTGTTTATCTTCTCAAAGAACCAGCTTTTAGTTTTATTGATCTTTGCTATTGTTTTCTTTGTTTCTATTTCATTTATTTCTGCTCTGATCTTTATGATTTCTTTCCTTCTGCTAACTTTGGGTTTTGTTTGTCTTCTTTCTCTAGTTCCTTTAGGTGTAAGGTTAGATTGTTTATTTGAGGTTTGTTTATTTGTTTCAAATTTGTTTTTTTCTTGAGGTAGGCTTGTATAGCTATAAACTTCCCTCTTAGCACTGCTTTTGCTGCATCCCATAGGTTTTGGATGGTCGTGTTTTCATTGTCATTTGTCTCTAGGTATTTTTTGATTTCCTCTTTGATTTCTTCAGTGATCTCTTGGTTATTTATAACGTATCGTTTAGCCTCCATGTGTTTGTGTTTTTTACGTTTTTTTCCCCCCACAGTTGATTTCTAATCTCATAGCATTGTGGTCAGAAAAGATGCTTGATATAATTTCAATTTTCTTAAATTTACTGAGGCTTGATTTGTAATTCAAGATGTGATCTATCCTGGACAATATTCTATGTGCACTTGAGAAGAAAGTGTGATCTGCTGTTTTTGGATGGAATCTCCTATAAATATCAATTAAATCTATCTGGTCAATTGTATAACTTAAAGCTTGTGTTTCCTTATTAATTTTCTGTTTGGATGATCTGTCGATTGGTGTAAGTGAGGTGTTAAAGTCCCCCCTATTATTGTGTTATTGTTGATTTCCTCTTTTATAGCCCTTAGCAGTTGCCTTATGTATTGAGGTGCTCCTATGTTGGATGCATATACATTTATAATTGTTATATCTTCTTCTTAGATTGATCCCTTGATCATTATGTAGTGTCCTTCCTTGTCTCTTATAACATTCTTTATTTTAAAGTCTGTTTTATCTGATATGAGTATTGCTACTCCAGCTTTCTTTTGATTTCCATTTGCATGGAATATCTTTTTCCATCCCCTCACATTCAGTCTGTATGTGTCCCTAGGTCTGAAGTGGGTCTATTGTAGACAGCATATATATGGGTCTTGTTTTTGTATCCATTCAGCAAGCCTGTGTCTTTTGGTTGGAGCATTTAATCCATTCATGTTTAAGGTAATTATCGAGATGTATGTTCCTATTACCATTTTCTTAATTGTTTTGGCTTTGTTTTTGTAGGTCCTTTCTTTTTTGTTTCCCACTTACAGAAGTTCCTTTAGCATTTGTTGTAGAGCTGGTTTGATGGTGTTGGATTCTCTTAGCTTTGCTTGTCTGTCAAGCTTTTGATTTCTCCACCGAATCTGAATGAGATCCTTGCTGGGTAGAGTAATCTTGGTTGTAGGTTCTTCCCTTTCATCACTTTAAGTATATCATGCCACTCCCTTCTGGCTTGTAGAGTTTCTGCTGAGATATCAGCTGTTAACCTTATGGGAGTTCCCTTGTATGTTATTTGTTGTTCTTCCCTTCCTGCATTCAGTAATTTTTCTTTGTCTTTAATTCTTGTCAGTTTGATTACTGTGTGTCTCAGCATGTTTCTCCTTGGGTTTATCCTGTATGGGACTCACTGCACTTCCTGGACTTGGGTGGTTATTTCCTTTCCCATGTTAGGGAAGTTTTTGAGTATAATATCTTCAAATATTTTCTCGGGTCCTTTCTCTCTCTCTTCTCCTTCTGGGACCCCCTATAATGCGAATGTTGTTGCGTTTAATGTTGTCCCAGAGGTCTCTTAGGCTGTCTTCACTTCTTTTCATTCTTTTTTCTTTATTGTGTTCCACAGCAGTGAATTCCACCATTCTGTCTTCCAGGTCACTTATCCATTGTTCTTCCTCAGTTATACTGCTATTGATTCCTTCTAGTGTAGTTTTCATTTCAGTTACTGTATTGTTCATCTCTGTTTGTTTGTTCTTTCATTCTTCTAGATCTTTGTTAAACATTTCTTGCATCTTCTCGATCTTTGCCTCCAGTCTTTTTCCAAGGTCCTAGATCATCTTCACTATCATTATTCTGAATTCTTTTTCTGGAAGGTTGCCTATCTCCACTTCATTTCATTGTTTTTCTCTGGTGTTATCTTGTTCCTTCATCTGGTACATAGCCCTCTGCCTTTTCATCTTGTCTGTCTTTCCGTGAATGTGGTTTTTGTTCCACAGGCTGTGGGATTATAGCTCTTCTTGCTTCTGCTGTCTGCCCTCTGGTGGGTGAGACTATCTAAGAGGCTTGTGCAAGTTTCCTGATGGGAGGGACTGGTGGTGGGTAGAGTTGGCTGTTGCTCTGATGGGCAGAGCTCAGTAAAACTTAAATCCGCTTGACTGTTGATGGGTAGGGCTGTGTTCCCTCCCTGTTGGTTGTTTGGCCTGAGGCAACCCAACACTGGAGCCTTCCTGGGCTCTTTGGTGGGGCTAATGGCAGACTCTGGGAGGGCTCAAGCCAAGGAGTACTTCCCAGAACTTATGCTGCCAGTGTCCTTGTCTCCATGGTGAGCCACAGCCACCCCCCGCCTCTGCAGGAGACCCTCCAACACTAGCAGGTAGGTCTGGTTTAGTCTCCCCTGGGGTCACTGCTCCTTCCCCTGGGTCCCGATGCGCACACTACTTTGTGTGTGCCCTCCAAGAGTGGAGTCTCTGTTTCCCCCAGTCCTGTCGAAGTCCTGCAGTCAATTCCCACTAGCCTTCAAAGTCTGATTCTCTAGGAATTCCTCCTTCTGTTGCCATACCCCCAGGTTTGGAAGCCTGACGTGGAGCTCAGAACCTTCACCCCAGTGGGTGGACTTCTGTGGTATAATTGTTCTCCAGTTTTTGAGTCACCCACCCAGCGGTTATGGGATTTGATTTTATTGTGATTGCACCCTTCCTACCGTCTCATTGTGGCTTCTCCCTTGTCTTTGGATGTGGGGTATCTTTTCTGGCGAGTTCCAGTGTCTTCCTGTCGTTGATTGTTCAGCAGTTAGTTGTGATTCTGGTGTTCTCGCAAGAGGGAGTGAGAGCACATCCTTGTACTCCATCATCTCCAAAGATCACATTTTTCAGATAGTAACAAATTACCATCTTGAGAGTAGTATGACAGGGTTAAAGGTCAAGGCTAATTATTTTAATGTCATCAGTTTTTATTTTCTTTTTTAAGTTGTAGTAGAGAAGATGGGATTAGTTCCAAACACCTTGGCATTAAGGCTTATCCTTCCCTCTTGTACCTTCCATGACGCCCCCAGTAGCATCTGCATCAGAGTGGGTTGGAGATAAGGAAGCTGGCCTGAGATCTTCTCCAAGGCAGTGTTTAGGTGGGGCTGATTCAGGCTCCTGCATGCTGGGAAGATGCAGTAAGAATCATTATAGCAATTGTATTTGGTTGGCCAAAAAGTTCACTCGGGTTTTTAATGGCAAAGCCCAAACGAACTTTTTGTCCAACCCAATAGTTATTGATCGACATTGGCCCAATCGTCACAGCTTTCATCTTTTTCTCTTTGCAACCCCCCTGTCTTGTAGAATCTGCACTTGCTCCCTGATCACCCCTTGGCTGGTCTCTCTCTCCTCATACCATGGGGCTTCCCTCTTTTGATTATTCACATTTGCTTCCTTACATCCTCATTACCTTGACCTCTTGAAGTTTGATTACTTGAAACATGAAACTGCCCTTCAGTTTCATCAGTGACCCCCTAAGCCTCAAATCCACTGATGTTGATCAAACTTTGTTGATCAAGTGAGCACATGAAACAGTTGCAACACTACATGATGAATGCAGTAACTCAGGTCTGTATAGACTGTGGCTTAACACAAAGACGGGAGCAGTGTAAGTTGCCTTCAGGAATGAGAATGAGAGCAGACTTCAGAGAAGTAACCTTTCTTCAGACTGCATTGCCTTGATTATCTTTCCTCTCTGTAGCTGCCTCTTTTTTTTAAGTCTGTCTTCTTCTCCTCTGTTGTGGGCATACCTTGAGGCAAGCTCTCAGCTGACCCCTGATCCCATTCCAAGTACTGTGTCCCCTCTCAGTTTCTGGCATTACTATGGATGACTCACAGATTCACAGCTTTGGCTCTGATCTCTCTCTTGAAGTCACAAATCTTGTCTCCTGTGTATCCTCATCTGACCGTTGCTATATAAGCGGGCTTCTCCACCGGGGTACTGTTGGCATTTGCAGTGGGAGAGCTCTTGTTGTACAAGACTGTCTCACACATTGCCGGACATTTAGCATCCCTGGACCCAGCACACTAAATGCCAGTAGCACCTTACAACTGTTTCTAAATCACACCTGAGGAGGTAGAACCAGCCCCAATTGAGGCCCATTAACACCTCAAACTCATCCTATGTAAAATCAAACCGAACTTCTTTTCTGCAAGCCAGCACCCTCCTCTGAAATAGAAAATTCTTTCAAAATGTTCAAATTTGCTTAACCTTAAAACCAAGGAGTCACCACCAGCTGTTCCATCTGGTTCTCAAATCCCACTGATTTCTTTTTAAGGTATATTTGACCCCTGCCTCTGTAATGGGACATGTTCATGATCCTCCAAGTCTTTATCACATCATTCCTAGAACGGTTCCTCTGTTTCTAGTCTCCTTTCCCTCATGGCACATCCCAGAGCATCACATCGACATGCTTCTCGCTTGCTTTAAAACCCACAGGAACAGACTTCTACTACAGGATTAGACCAGATAGGTACCATGAAAGCCCTCCCCTATAAACATTTAAAATTGCATGCAAAAAATATTTTTTAAATCCTTTGAAATGTGTAATTGAGCTTGAATGAAAGTGAGGAAGATCCTTAGTAGCAAAACCCTGGACCAACAGCATAATGGCTGCTAAAGCCATAACTGGCCTGAAGGCTTCTGCCGGTTCCCTGCAGCCTTCATTTTCAGGTTCCATGACTGTGTGGGGAAGAAGGGTCATAGCAAGTGATGAGTTGAATCACATATCCCATTATGGAAAACAGAATCCAAGAGTCTAGATTCTCAGTGAAAAAAACCCTAAAAACCCACTCTGCAAAGGAAAGACAGCACAGGACTTTTGACAGTCTGGACCTTGGATGGAGGTAAAGAGAAAAAGAAAGAAATTATCCCTCGAAGCTGTGCAACAAAAAGCCAGTTCTGATGCCTGTTTACAGGTCAATTTCACACTGTTTGCACGGTTGGAAAAAAAAATTCAAGCTGAAAATGTATTCTAAAGAGGTCTCAGCTTGGTAATACCCCCCAGGTATCTGATAAAAGCAAATATAAACTATCTGAGAGGTTCAACTGGACCTCAAGGAATTCCCAGAGATGCATTTCCAAGGAATATGATCTCAAAGGAGAAAATAATCAAGCAATGTGTAGTGAACCGAGATACCACAATTGTGAGTCAACAGAAATAACTAATAGCATTTTCAGTCCTGCAAAGACTTAAATATTGGAATTATTGGATCAGATTTATTTTTAAGGAGAAATTGAAGAGATGATGATGGAAGACACTATCAAAAGTCATTAGTAGCATTTGAAAAAGAGCCAAATAAACATTATAGAAATCAAAATGTAATGGATAAACTAAAAGCTTAATAGACTTAAATAGCAGTTTCTACCCAGCTGAAGTGAGGCTAGTTAAATAGAAAACAGGTGCTGAGGAAGGTGCCCAGAAATCTGGTTAGTAAGACAAAGAGTTCTTAAATATGAAGGAGAGATTAAAAGCAAGAAATTAGATCAATAACATCTAATACATATCTAATTAGAGTTCTGGAAGAAGAAAAAAGAAAAAGGACTAAAAAAAGTGAAATTTGCATTATTATAATTATTAAAGTGTCATTTTCCTAAGCATTTTCTACTAATCAATAAAACTCAAAAAAGTCCAATAAGAATATGCAAAAATATTAACAGATATTTTTTAAAATAAGGAAATATAAACCAAAAATTAACATGGAAAGGCAAACAATCAGGGAAGTATAACTAAAACCAAAAAGAGATACTAATTGTCATTCACCAGTTGTCAAAATTAACAGCTTAAGACCAGAGGTTGTCAAGGATTTGATCAGCTGAAAGTTATATACTGCCGGTGGGATTCTACATTCATACAAGTGATTTGGGGAAATTTTGAAGATTCACAAGACATGACCTAAAAATTCTACTAGAGGGATATGCTCAAAAGACTCTTACACATTTTCACAGAGCATGTTGAAATAGCAAAAAACTAGACACGGTCCCATGTTTATTAATATTAAAATTAGAAGTCAAAGAACCATATACCAATGATAATGGGTAAACTAAGTACAAGGCTATATATTTTATCATTATTCCCTGTACTTTATATAAACTTATAATATTTGTATGTGTAAGCTGCTTTAACATTTAAAAAATTTAAGGTTGACCTTCCATTACTACAAAACTAAAGTGCAAATATCATGAAAATACCCATAACCATTTTTCCCACCACAAATTCTACTTCTCCACACTGTCCCCACCAGCCTAAGTGATTACCCCATAGTTCCTGAAATGAGTGGGATGTTTCCTTCACACCTTGGCCCAGCCATTCAGGAGATTCCGAAATGCTCATATCCTCATTCCGGTTGTCTGGATCCTGGTAGTCACTCCCTTCTCCAAAGTCCCATAGGACCCATTGCCTGAACTGCTCCTGTGACATTCAGTGTGTATTTTTTCATCTTACTATGTGTGTGCCCTATCAGATATCCAGACATAAAGCTTTCATAATTGTAAACTGCTAAACATAGCTCAGTCTCCACTAACTCAGAACCTTAGAAGTGCAGGAATCAGGTTTTCACTTCTACCCCCAAAATTGTCTCTCCAGCCCTAAGAAGGTGCTTATGTAGCATGTCATTTCAGTTGCAAAACAATATTTTGCTACTAATTTGAAAAGTTATAACCATCTTTTAAATACAAAACAAGCTGAGGTGCTTGTTTTATATTTAAAAGATAAAATAAAAATCAATAAAATCAGGGCACAGGATATTGAGACATTCAGTATAAATAATAGGCTGAGGGAAGGCATGTTTTTTCATGTAACTACAGTATTTAATGGAGAATAAAAATAAGGGGAGCAACCAGTACTCACACAAATCATTGTCCCTGGGATTCAGTTAATTCCTTCTTCATTTGTTCTATAAAGAGGAAAAGAAATATTTAATATAATTGGCCAGGGCTTTTCCAGTGAAAAAGACTCAAAAAGTGCTTCACTATATCCTACAAACATCATGTGGTTCCATTCGATCACTTTGGTACTATTAATCACATTTGTTCCTGGGGCCATGGTACAAAGGAATTAACCAGTTACTGAGGAGACCATGAATGCCCATGACCTCTATAGAAACTGAAGCCAAGTTAACTTAGAGTGGGTTGGCTTATTCTGTTCTGTTAATTCTGCTCAGAATTATGAACTCCCATCTACTCTGTCACTTCACTTCCATTCAAAAGTAATAAAATCTCATTCATTTGAATAGAATTCAAAGTGATTTGATTCAACTCAGTCAAATTCTGCTCAGTGGAATCAGTCCTTGATTGAAATCTGTTAAGTTCAATTCAATAAAATAAATTTAAATATTATGCAATGAAATTAATTTTTAATGAATTAACATTTCATTTCAGGTCCATTTTGATCTGAACTTCACTTCTCCATTTCTAAATTTGGCCCCTATTCAAATTAATAAAATATAGTAAAGTCCGATGTAACTCTGAAAGATGCAACATGAAACTAATCAGCTTCACTCATTTCTGTTCAGCCCTAATCAAATGAGTTTAATGACGTTCAATCATAGATAAAATGTTCACCTTTAATACCAAATTGAATGTTTATATTATAACTTCAAAATTATAAGTTTTCCCAATTTTACATCACTGTCTGCAGTATGAACTCCACAGGACTCTTTTGGATTAATTCTTCCAGTGCTGGGGGCAAGGGCAGCTGTCAGCATTATCTTTAGGGCTCTGCAACCCTTGGACTGCGCACATCTCTTACTGAGGGAAAAGGGGATTCTGGCCTGCTTGATCTTTCAAATTATAACTATCAGATTATCTGGAGAGCTCTATGGTAGCTACAGCACCTCCAAATTTCCTCTCTGCTCCAGCCCAACCTAGAACCTATTATAAAGGTTCTTTTACCTTCCTTCTTCTCTAGGTCATTTGCGTTGGGAGGAAGGTTCTCACCGGTGCAAAAATGTTTTGCATCTACAGTCAAGAATTAAACATCTCTTTATTTATAATAAGCATATTGTCACCATGGATAATTGTAATCAGATCAGGGTGGTCAGCTGAAATTTAGTGATGAATTGGAGGAAAAAAGATTGGGTGGTGCCACGGTAAAGATGGAAGGGTACTGGGAGATTTTTCAGAGGATGAGTCTTTCTTTAGAAAGAGGGTCCTGCACTGTAGGGGCCTTCAAACAGCCAGAATGGGCCGGACGGCATTCTGGGGAGTGCTGTATGGGAGCTGTCAGCAGGGGGCGCTAAGCAGAGCACTGAAAGGCAGGTTCCTGCTGCAATTGTACCTGCTCTAGTTAGTTCCTCTGCTAAAAAGCCACCTGTGATTCTTTGACACAATTTGTAGATAAGGAGATAGTGGTAGATATAATAAGACTAGGTTTCATCAAGCTAAAAGTATACTTTTAAGTTTTCATTTTGGAGACGATAAACCTCTGCAGTATTTTAATGTTAGGTGTTACGCTTTTTAATATTCTGCAAAAGTGGATGAAATGAAACTAATTAAATGTCCCAGTGACCATACTGGGTCTTACCGTAGATGTGCCAGGATAACATTTATGGAAGCAGACTATTAGGTTACTTTGTGTAGCCCAGAAGTTCTAAAGAACATCTTTTGAAAGTCACAAGTATGCGCCACATTTTCATCAAGAAGTCCCCATGCATGTGCCCTTGTGTTTCTGAAACAACTTGTTATTGGAGAAAATAAGAGATCTGTTGGTCCTTTAAATTTGGAGGAACAAGTTGCCTCTTTTCTTTCTCCCTATTTCAGTTTAGTCATCCAAACCATAATAAATCCTCAGCATAATAAAATTTGGTCTTAAGTGAGTACAAACTGCCATGATTACATTTAATTCAATCCATATTTGGCTGTTTTAATACAATATGACTTACTTTGATAATTCAACTTCTGGTTAACCTAGAATGTGGTTTATCATTTCATAATCTTGTTGCAGTGATTACACCTACTCAATATAGTTAACAAAAATCTTCATATTCTGAGATTAGAGGAATTCTTGAACTCTTAGCATTGGATAATTAAATTGTTTCTTTTCTCACCACTCCTTATCTTGTCTTTTAAAAAGTCTTTCCATTTTTATCTCCTTTAACTTCTTTTCCCCAAAGCCCAAAGCCAATTAATAGGTAAGTAATGATTTGTAAAGCAAAAAGTAACACTTTGCTAGCACAGCACTGAAAAAAAGCAATTCTTTGCTCGGTACAGATTGAACCATTCTCTTCTCGCTGAATATAAAATATATGCCAAATTAGTAAATTATGATGATTTGATTTAACTAAATTAGCCAACACTAATAGCAAAGGGTACAACTTGCTTTTAGCCTGGAACGTGTTGTTCTTATTGGCATTCTTCTGTTCCTGGCAGATGAGGAAACAACTAAGTAAAACATTTTGTACTGCACTTAACTTATTTTCCTAGGAAGGAGAACAAAATAACATTGATTTTGCATCACCCTAACTGGGAACATTAGTTATATAAGACTAGAAGTGACTTGAGAAAAAGGTGGGGATGGGGGAAGGACTGGGAAATTGAGCTACCCTCACCTGGTCAGTAGTGTGTCTCCTTCTTGCACTGAATACAAGAAACGTCACTGCAGATCACCTTCTTAGATCCCATCCTGATGTCTAACAGGAGTACTTCCCTATAGGAACTGAGGTCTGCCATGTGAGGTTAGTTCAGAGCCTGGGCCCCATGCAGAGCTTAGGGCTTCTACTGGAACACCCACGGCCCAAACAACTTGACAATGGGTCTTCCTCTCCTGGGCTTCCTGGTACTCCTGTAGGCGTGGTTGGGAGTCAGCTGGCTCTTTCTCCACATCCCCTGCATCGCATTTCTCAGTCTCCTGCTGAGGGAGCCGCTGATGATGACCTTGCTCCCTTGACTGACATTGTCCTGATTTTTATCAAGCATACTGAGCCATATAGCTTCTCTGGTTCATGCAATTTATCATCACTCTCTATGACAAAAATGTAAGGGTTAGGTTGTTTCTACTGGCCACTGGAAGAAAGAATCGGAAATTGAGCTGAGGTTCTAAGATACATACTCTTTCATGGGCTTTTTGACGTACGGGCAGAACAAGGGCATTTCCTGCCAGGCAGCCCATTGACTCCTGTTCTACAGGTGTCTGGTTGTTTCTTACCCTCCACCAGGTGTGTGAGTATCCCCTAATTTCCCAAAACAGTGATAGTAACTGAAATTTCTTCTGAGAGAAAGAATTTAGCATTAGGTCAGCTTGAAAAGATGCAGTGTGGTGAATAGATGTGATAACCAGTCTCGGTCCTTTTCTGGAAGGCCCCAGGGGCCTTGGCAAGGTAAGCACGGCACCATCCACCTTTGTCCTCTTCCTGTAACACGGCCAGAGATGGAATCAACAGAGACCTAGCGCAGCTTACTAACCAAATGACCTGGCTCAGATTTTATAGTTTCCGTAAATGGAATATTTTAAGCCTTATTTTTTTTTTTTTAACTCTTGACTGCATCAAAAGGAAACAAGAATTTATTATTGGTCATGGTTCCAACAGTGGAAAAAGCATCAGAAGTTGGATGTGTTACTCTTTACCCTAATGGAAAGAGAAGCGAGAAGCAAAATAGCTTGAATGTAGAAAGCAATCAGCCCCCTATCTGCTGGGACAGGCCCCAGAGATGCGGGAGACAAGGTTTCAGAATGGACCCTTACCTCAGAGAGCTGGCACCTTCCTCCCTTCAGAGCAGGGTGCTGAAATCTCCCTCCGTACCGCTTGCCAGATCAACTCAAATGTATTTCTTAAGATTCAGGTGCCATAAATCATCTTGTGAAGGGAAAAATAGTGACTTTTCCAAATTAAGTCAACACAACTGGAAAATCTGGACATTTGTATGAATGACAATACCTGAATAACTCCTTTCTAAGTTCAGAGCATTTGCTCATTTATTATATCAAGCCTGAACTCGCAGTACAGTTGCCTACCTTTAAATTGCCTATCTCTAAATAAAACAAAAACAAAACAAAAAAAGCTATTGGCATATGTGAGAAGGCACAGCAGCAGTTTTTACACAATTCCAATACGGCCCTCACTTACTTTATTGTGTCATTTGCTTAGATGTTGTGACTGTTTACACAACAGCTCACTGAGTGCAAGACTTTTTCCTCCTTTTATTGCTAAGCACAAGCACATGCACAGATACTGGGACAAGTGTACACCTAACATCCTGAAAGGGCTGGTGAGTTATTAGAATGGAATTTTAGTCATATGCCTGGAGACTTGAATTGTCAAGTGCAGGTTTACTGGCCACACAGCCTCCATGAGATTCCATTCATTCCCCAGCTTCCTGCATGGGAAGCTATTCTCAGGGCCTCCCCCTTCCTTTCCCTTCCCTTCCCTCCTCTGCCTGCTGCTGCCTGGCATCTTCTTCCCATCATTCACCTGAAACTCCTCTCAACAAAGACCGTCTAGCTGTCAAATTAAAAGTCCAAACCTTCATCTTAATGGACTTTGCTATGAAATCTGACAATGCCGACCACATTGCTTTTCTGGAAATTCTTTGCTTGTTTCTCCTCCACCCTCTCTGTCCATTTTCTTTCTTGACCTCCACAATGGCCAGCTCCCTCTCTTTCTGTTCTCTAAATGCTGTTGGAATCCAAAAGATTCCAGTGACGTCTCTCCTGCTACCAGTCATTTACCTGATGATTCCTAAAATGGGATTTTCAGCCCAGAGAATGCTCTTGAGATCCAGACTTCGATAGCCATTTGCCTACCTCATGTATCAGGTTCATCATCCTTTCTTTGACATTCCCTAAATTTCTCATCTTCTTCCCTGTGATCTACCTTGGTGAAGCACATCACCATCCTCTTAGTCACCTGAGCTAGAAACCCAGGATTAATCTCCACACCATCTTCCCACCTAAATCCCAACATTCCCAAGCTGGTTATACCTCCTAACTCTCTTTCCACTTTCTCTTCCTCTCCATTTCCACTACTCTCTTATTATTTCTCTTTTGTATTAACATAGGAGCATCACATCTGGCCTCCATGACTCCATCCCCCTGAAATCCGTCTTTCATCTCACTGTAGATCCTTTAAAACACAAATTTGATCTTGAAAATCTCCTGCTTAAAATACTTTAATGGCAGGGACTTCCCTGGTGGCGCAGTGGTTGAGAGTCCGCCTGCCGATGCAGGGGACACGGGTTCGTGCCCCAGTCCAGGAGGATCCCACATGCCGCGGAGCGGCTGGGCCCGTGAGCCATGGCCGCTGAGGCTGCGCGTCCGGAGCCTGTGCTCTGCAAGGGGAGAGGCCACGGCAGTGAGAGGCCCGCGTACCGCAAAACAACAACAACAAAAAAAAAACAAAAAAAAATACTTTATTGGTTTCCCATTAGTTTCAGAATGAAGTTCAACCTTCTTAAATAGGAAGAAGTAAATGCAGAAAAGCAAGAATAAACCAAAAGGCAAAATAACTTCTTATTCGGACAAAGTTTGTTGTGCTATGACCCTTACCCACTGTCTATTGTGACCTACTCCTGCTACCCTCTCAAACTGATCTCTTCAGCCCTATTGTACCATCGATGGGTACACTCCTACCTGAGTGTTCATATAGAACTTCACCATTCTGCTTCCTTTACGTAGGAGTCCTTATCTCACTTACCTCCTTATTCACCTGGATAACTTAACCTTCAACACATAGCTCAAATATGTTACCTCTTCTAGGAAACCCTCCTTCCGGACCTCCTTTCCCTCACCCACTCTCCTGTGTGTTCATAATAATAATTGAACTGAACTCTCAATCTGTATCTTTTCTCTCATTTATTCTGCTGAGTTTCTTGTAATGTTTGACACGTAATGGAAACACAGTGGATGTTTGATGATTAGATGAGTGAATGAATGAATGGGTGAATATTAGGCCAAATAACAAAGCAAAGTAATATTGTATAAAGAGCATTGTGCAATGTCTTGTGAGATACAGTGTCAAACTTCTGGTTTGGGAGCCAATCTGCTGTGTAATTGAAAGAATTGTGTAACCTTTCTGGACCTCAGTTGCTTACCTGTAAAATAAGGAGATCATACTAAGGCATATGTCCATGTTTAGCTCTAATATTCTGTCATCTCCATGACTGTCATTTCACAGAAAAAACACAACTAGCCATGAACTGAGTTTTATATTAAAGAATCGGTGCATGGCCTACACAGCTTCATTATGGATGTACCCCATCTGGGCAGCCAGTTTACAGAACAGGCTCCTAAATTCCTGCAGCTTGAACGTAAATGTGTCTTTCAAAGGAAGAGGTGCATGCCCCGGTGGGAAAACTCGAGCTTACCAGTCCCTCTGAGATTTTTTTATTAAATATTCCTGTTATTGAATTTCATTGACTTCTAAGAGGGTTGAATGATGTTCAGTCTATCAGAGAGAGATGCTGCTCCTGGGTGGGGGGATGTAAGTGTGACACGATAGTGACTGGGTCCTTGTCCTACTTCAGTGTGCCTTTCCCCTTTCTTGTAGATGGAAGCCCTTACACCTGGTGGGTGGGCAAAGCCAACGAGAAG
Organism: Lipotes vexillifer; assembly: GCF_000442215.2. NCBI lineage: Eukaryota > Metazoa > Chordata > Mammalia > Artiodactyla > Lipotidae > Lipotes > Lipotes vexillifer. The sequence goes on from NW_006775864.1 coordinate 970,575, forward strand.
CACTACTACTGGGGCGGCTCCGGGCCTGGAATTCAGAAATGTGCCTGCGGCATCGAGCGCAACTGCACGGACCCCAAATACTACTGCAACTGTGACGCGGATTACAAGCAGTGGTGAGTGCGGGGAGCTAGCATGCGAGCTCACCCTCCTAGCATGCCTGTAGGTCACGCTAATTAGATGGAAGAGAAAGTGTGAAAAGTGCTGAAGTAATAAGATAATAGGTTAGAAGGGTTTAGAGCTAACCCAGTTGGCAAATGTCAGGGACGTTCTGAAAAATATAAAAGCGGAAAGAGGTCAGTGCTACAAGGGTAGGCATTTAGAATAGAAGAACACATAATTGATGTGTTCATATTTTATTCAGAGAGCGAAATAATGAGCCATGTAGTAGACAGTGATTTGCATTATAAAATGCGCTTTGTGACAATAGAGGGGGTGGCCGTGGGCAGGGAGCCCGTGTGCAGGCGTGTGAGAGCATTCTCTGCAAACAGCCTCCTATGGTGAGTGCTTCCACCTCCTGCAATGTTTGCTTTGAGTAGCTGGATGAGGGGAAAAAAAAAAAAAATGAAGGGGAAAAGAAAGGGAAAAAATTGTGCTTTGCTCTCGGTTTCAGCAACAGTGCTTACCAGTCTACTTTTCTTTTATGCCTTGAACTGTTTATAACTCTGATACAAATCAGTTCAAGGAAGATCTATTTTGGGTTTCTTTCATCCCTCTACTGGCTTTTGTCCTGCTTCACGGTGAATGGCTGGTTCTGTGTCAGTAATAGATAAAGATAAATCAGCTGTCATTGCATAAGAAAAAGGCCCCAGAAGTTGGAGAGGAAGAATATAAACTTGAGTGCGGTTCTTCCCAGACGCACACATCCTGCACCTGCTTCTGGTTTTCTGACATGTGGAGAGGCCGGCTGTGCTACATTCCCACCTCTGGGCGGCAGCAGAGAGCAAAGTCCTGCATTTCCTCACGTGACCAACCACAATTTACTCTTGTCGCCTCTGTTTTACACTATTTGGGACAATTTACAAGACAAGGTCATCCTACCAGTTTACTGAAAACTAATTCTGAATGTAAAGTTATATGATTGTCAGGTTGGATGCTTATTTTCCAAAAGCCATTTTTCTTCTAGTAAATGAAATGAATCACCAAGGCTGAACGTTTCAGTGGCCTAGAATTTGTATGTGTGTGTATAAATAGTTATCATTATTCTTTAATTATGTTTTATCATAAAGATGAAATCATGATACTCACTTTTTAATTTTGTTTGAAAGGTGTATCTACACGCACGCACACACACACATTCATACCCAGTACGAAAACTAGAAATCAGGAGAATGAAATCAGAAGGACCTGGGCTTTGAAGATAACTTTTCACTCAGTCAGTCAGTCGGTCCTTCATTCTGTTAGTCATTTACTCAGCAAATATTGATGGAGCTCTAATGTGTCAGGGAGTCTTCTAGGTACTGCGAATAAAACAGAGAATGGCAATAACAAGAACCCCTGCCCTGACTTATGTTCCTGTCACTTCTTACTAGTTGTGGGTCCTTAAGCAAGTTCCGTGGGCTCTCAGATTCATTTCTCTGTTCAGCTTTGACTCACACCCGCTTCGGGAAGCAGACTTTGAGTGCAGCCTCCCTGACCAGAAATGAGAGCACTGTCCCAAGATGGTTCATTGTCCAGGGAACCCAGACTGTTCAATTCTTTTTGTACTACCACAGAAGAGAGTTGACATATTCAGAAGGAAAAGGGAAATCTTGTGTGTGAATCCAAGTGAAATTCATTTTTGTCAGATGTCATTCCAAGTGCTAGGGATACAGTGACAAATAGAACATGCTCTTTGTCCTCAAGGTACTCAAAAACTAGTTAGGAAAAAACCACACACACAAATAGACGACATAAAACAATCAGTGCTCTGAAGAAGACATTGCAGGATACAACCAAACCAGTGCAAGAAAATTTAAAGTCCAACTGAGGGAGAGCTGGGAGGAGTTAGGAAAGTCCTTACAAGACAGGGATGCTTGAGAGAGAAGTAAGAGTTTGTCAGGCACACTCTTCCTTGCATGATTGACTTGGAGGAGAAGCCTGAGGAAGGGCAGCCAGTTTGGGGAACTGTCAGCGCAGTAGATCTGGAATGTGATGTGGAGAAGAGGGAGAAAGCACAGTAAGGCTGAGCACCTGGGCGGGAAAGCGTTAGAGCTGCCATTCTTTGCAGAGAGCGGCAGGAGTTCGGATTTATTGGCAGTGAGCCCCGTGGAGGAAACCTTGATAGGGACGGCGGCGGGAGGGGAGGAAAACAGTCAGCAAAGGATGTCAAGATAGTCCTTGAAAGGCATCGCTGGTGGTCCAGTGATTAAGACTTCACGCTCCCAATGCAGGGGCCTGGGTTCAGCCTCTGGTCAGGAAACTAGATCCCACATGCATGCCACAACTAAGAGTTCACATGCCACAACTAAGAAGTCTTCATGCCACAACTAAAAGATCCCACATGCCGCAACAAAGATCCCATGTGCCACCCAGTGCAGCCATAAATGAATGAATGAATGAATGAATGAATGAATGAATGAATAAATAAGTAAATAAGTAAATAAATAAGTAAATAAGTAAATAAATAAATAAATAAATAAGTGTGTGTGTGTATACACACACACACACACACACACACACACATATGTATATATACATAAAAAGAAAGGCATCAAGGGCAAGACCATGGAAAAAGGGGAATATATGTAAGATGTTTGGGAAGTGGTACCTACAGCACTTGATAGTTATAACTACGTGAGAAGAAAGAGAGGAGTCTGGGTTGGCTCCCCACTGGGCACCTAGAAATGGTTAAATTCCTTATCAGGCTAGGAAATAACAATTTGAGGGGGTAGGTGATGAGTTCAGCTTTGAAAGTATTAAATTTGAGGCTCCAGCATAACACCATGTCTAAACCCAGAGGGGCACCATTAATGGGATTACTGATTAAACATACAGGCTTCAGAGCAATGTATTGCCAAGAACACACCTGAATTCAAATCACAGATGGGAAGATGGTGTAGACAGATCTGTTCAGCCTCACTCACAGACACACCCGTCTAGCAAGCTCTTGACTGGATTATAACTTTTCACAGTTACCTGGGGACTTGGACAGTGCTGATGTCTTGTTCCCTTCCAGCTGAGTAGCAGCTAAGACATCCTCACCCCTTGGCTTCTATGAAGTCTGTGTAATGTCTCATGATAGGGGCACTATATTTTGAGCAAACTGAAAAGTATAATAAATATGTTTACAATAAATAGCTATTAAAATGATCTTCCCTATTTGGCACAAGAAAAGAAGTTTTTGGTGATGTCTTACGGGGCTTTGAATTCACCAGCACCTGGCAAAGTTCTGTTCTGTGGATGCTTTCAATATTTTAGAATGATTGGTTCGTTTCTAGAGGTGTGTTCCAAAGTTCCCAGGAGCAGTAGAGAGAGACCTGGACTTGGAGGCAGAAGACTTTACATCCAGGCCAAGATTTGCCACTTTGGGGGCAGGTTTTTAACCAGTCTGAAACTTAGATTTGTCATCTGTATGATAAAAATAAATCTTGACTGGTAGCTTTTTGTGAGAGTTAAATAGAATGTGGAATAGGAAAATATTCTGTGAATTGTACAGTGCAGATACATACCTATTTGCAATTCTTAATTATGTAATTCTCATTGCAATTCTTAATGGCTCCAAATGAATCTTAAGAAATGAAAGCAGACTGTGGAAAGAGGTGCCTTTGCGTTCTCGACCTGCTGTGCCACAGGGCTCAAGTCGAATTCTAGAATACCACGTGGCAGTGATACGGCGCAGCCTTTATCAGAGAAACTTACAAATCAGAGACCATCAAGAGAAGAGAAGGTCCAGGTCCACCAACCCTATCAACCCTCACAGAGAGATGCTGGGCCCAGGCTCTTGTGCTGAGCACAGTGTTCCAAAGAACCCCTGGCTTCTCCTCCCATAGGGCAAGAATGAGAGCAATTTTGTCAGTGGGGGAATCAGATTCTGAGGGCACCAGGCCAGCTGGGCATAGGGCCAGCTCTTTACTGCATTGTCTGGTAGTCCCGCAGGAGCAGGAAGGAAGCCAGGGCCCCTGCAGGAAGCTGACTTGAGTGCAGCCTCCCTGACGGAGAGAACTGGGGAGCATTTGCAGCAGGTTCATTGTCCAGGCTACCCGGAGTGTGTGCTCCATGGTCACTGGTCTCCAGTTCTTTTCGTCCTACCACAGAGGACAGCTGAGAAACTCAGAAAAAGGAAAATCTAGTGCATACACCCAAGTGAAATTCGCATATGTGAAACCACATTTGTTGTGGTGTAAAAGTAAAAATAGAGGTTCTACTGAATCTCATGCTTCCAGACTCCAGCTAAGAAAGTTACTTCTTCCAGTCATCTTACCTCAATCACAGAGAATCATTTGGTTAAACTGGGCTGAGACGAATGGGTGCAAAGTTTCCTCCTACGCCGTTTCCTCTTTATGTGACCTAAGCTGGGCATTTTGCCTCCTCTAAGATTTCACGCCAGCACGATGTAGATAGTGCTTCCCAATTCACGGAAAGGTCTGGTAAAGCGCTCTCATAAATGAGTTTTTAAAATTGCAGTAGAGTATATTATTTTTATTACTTGAATGTTGAATGGAAGTGCAGCTAAAATCTTAAAAATTTTATTTTCTTTATTTTATTGAAGTATAGTTGATTTACAATGTTGTGTTAATTTCTTCCATACAGAAAGTGACTCAGTTATACATATACATATATATATATATTCTTTTTCATATGCTTTTCCATTGTTTTGTCACAGGATATTGAATAGTTTCCTGTGCTGTACAGTAGGGCCTTGTTGTTTATCCATCCTGTATGTAATAGTTTGCCTCTGCTAACCCCAAACTCCCAGTGCATCCCTCCCCCACCCTTGACAACCACAAGTCTGTTCTCTATGTCTGTGAGTCAGTTTGTTTCTTAGACATGTTGATTTGTGTCGTATTTTAGATTCCACACATGAATGATATCATATGGTATTTGTCTTTCTCTTTCTGACTTACTTCACTTAGTATGATAATCTCCAGGTCCATCCATGTTGCTGCAAATGGCATTATTTCATTCTTTTTTATGGCTGAGTAATATTCCATTGTATATATGTACCACATCTTCTTTATCCATTCATCTATCTATGGACATTTAGTTTATTAGCTATTGTAAATAGTGCTGCTATGAACAAAGGGGTGCATGTATCTTTTCAAATTATAGTTTTGTCTGGGTATTTGCCCAGGAGTGGGATTGCTGGAATCATTAAAAATTTCTTAAAGTTCAGATACATAAATTGGGGCCCAGGAAAATTTTAATTACTTTCTAAACTTACATTGGAAATGAGAAGTGGAGATAAGACTAAGACCCAGATTTCCAAACTTCCAGTCCAGTGTTTTTCTACAATATCATGATCTAGGAAGACTACTCTTGTTTTTATCTTTTTAATGATTTATGAATTTAATATTTTCACTAGTTATATGTAAGTTTTAAATTTAAATCTTAAACAATAGACAACGTATTATATGTTCTTTTTTTGAAGAACTCTAAAACTTAGATTAAGCATTTTTTCTTATTTACTAGAGTAAAATACACAAAAATGGAGCTGAGATAAATTAGATTATAGCTCCAAGTGTGATTGTGTCTCACAGCAAAGTGGCAGTGGGCTGTGAGAAGTATAAGCACCTCGATAATTGCCCTATTTTCTGTGCCATGAGAAATTCTGCACAGTTATTTCTGAGATTGAATGTAATTTAACATTTATGATTTACTATTCACAGCAATAGTAAATATTCCCACCTAGAGTGCCAGAATCCTACTTAAGTGAGCCTTGGTCTCAGCTAAGAGCCCACCACTGGGTAATTCCTGGTCTCTGACAGCCCGACTCAATGAGCTAAATCATCACATCTGAAATTAGCAGTTCCAAAATGGAATTACCAAGTGAAGGTGTGCCATTCATTGCTTCCGTACCTTCTTGCATGTACTTGTAGAAATTCTGGGTAGTTGTGTCCTGGCCAAGATAGGCACGTACACGGGAGGAAATAAGTGAGGTGAAAATCCATTAGCACAGTCTTTGTGTTATAATTAGTAATCAATTCCCACCTCAATAGTAGAAAGGCACATACTAACCGGTAGTGCCCTATTCCATAGACCAGAAATTGGCGTGTCTGTGGGGCTTTTCTTCCTGGGCCAGAAATAATCCATGACAATGTTTACAGGCAGCAGAACCTCTTCACTGCTTCAAACCCAGAATCTTAACTTCTGATTGGCTCAGATTACTGTCCAACTACTAACAGCAAAATATTTGGAATATTTTTTAAAGTAATCATCCTATATTTTTTCATTGTTCTAATTTCATCTAATCAGTAACATTTTTCTGTGAAACATGTTCAGTTTTACTCAAAGTGAAATATTTATATGTGCATTCTCACCCATCATGTTGTTCAAATAATAATAATTGTGAACATTTTGAGTGTTAATTATGTGCCAAATATTGTTCAAGAGCTTAAATGTATCATGTCATTTAAACATCACATTGACCCAATGATGAAGGTGCTGTTTCTCCTCATTTTGCAGATGAGGAGATGAAGCCCCAGAGAGGTTAAGTTACTTCCCCAAGGTCACACAGCTAACAAGTCATAGAGCTGAGATTCAAGCCCAGGACAGGCAAACTCCAGATTCAAGCTCAAATATTACTCTGTAAAAGTTTCAACACATGTACTATATATAGTATGATTTCATTTTTTCCAATTTTTAAAATTGTTATAAAATACACATAAAAAATTTACTGTCTTACCAGTTTTTAAGTATATGTAGTTCAGTGGTATTAAGTATTCATTTTGTTGTGCAACCATCACCACAGTCCATCTCTGGAACTCTTTTCATCTTGCAAAACTGAAACGCTCTACTCGTTAAACAATAACTCCCAATCTCTCCCTCCCCCAAGTACCTGGTAACTACCATTCTACTTTCTGTCTCTATGAATTTGACTGCTCTGGCGCCTCATATAAATGGAATCATACAGTCTTTTTGTGGTTGGCTTATTTCACTTAGCATAATGTCCTCAAAGTTCTTCTGTGTTGTAGCATGTGTCAGAATCTCCTTCCTCTTTAAGGCTGAATAATATTTCATGGTATGTGTGCACCACATTGTATCCATTCATCTGTCAGTAGACACTTGGGTTGCTTCCACCTCTCAGCGATTATGAATAATGCTGCTATGAACATGAGTGTAGGATTTCAATTTTATTATCTACTTTTACTCACCTCTGTGGTATTCCTTACTTGGTTTTTCGGTTCACATTATTTTCTAAATGTAACCTGGTTTTGAATCCTAGTTCTGTTCCTTGCTAGCTCAGCGACCTTGAACAAGTTACAAAAGTGCTCTGTGACTATTTCCTTAGAAAAAAAATTGAAACAGTTATAATACCTACCTTGTGTGATAGATGTGAAGTTTAAATGAGAGGATACTCCTAAGTGAGAATGCACATCTGTATTTCACTAGTAAATGCTCCCCTAACATTTATTGTAATTGTCTTGACTACATCCAGTAAATACACTCTGAGTTAGGTCGTGACTGTCCCGAGGTACAGCCCATTGGTGTTCACCAATCACTTCTCCCTGCCTTCCGCTCTGGCTGTCTTGCCTGAGTGCCCTGGTGCTGCCTCGTGAGATTCTTGTGCTGCTGGTGACGGCTGTCTCAGTCTGTGACTATCACTAATGCTATTATAGGAGACAGATGTGGAAACCCTACTGTGTCTTTCAGCGAGACCTTACTGAGGGGCTGGGACTTAGAGAAATCTGACGCCGAGAGAAATGTACCACTTCTGCCTGAAGTGACCGCTGTCAGAGACCACAAGCAGCACTCTGATCCCCGAGGCCCTGCCTGGCTCCCAGCGATCCTCCCCCTGGATCTCCACCCAGCTCTCACTAATGATCTTCCTGGTGCAGCCCTGAGCATTAGGATCTAGGCTGGAACCTCCTTGAGAACCCACAGGAGGAGGGAAGTCCTTCCTCCCCACCCCAAGCCCTACCTCAGTTCCTAGAGGAGGAACATTTGTTTCTCAGGCTGATTGATGGTAAAAACATTAATTCCCTTTCAGGAGAAAAGTCTCAGCTTCAAACAGTTTACAACAAAGAGCTGAGTCTATCACTGGCCTGGAACAGGCCATCACGGTGGGTATATATTCCCAAATCTACATTTCAGTCCTAGGTGATACCACCTCTGGGGCAGTAGTCTGACCCACAATGTGCAATGACAACATCAGTCCAGTTTCATTTCGTGATCAAGGAAGGGAAGTCAAGGAAGCCACCTTTAAGGGAAATTTGGAAATTGCTGTCAAAACTTTCATGTATCAATTCTTTGACTGAGCTTTTCATTATCTGGCATTTACATTCTTGTATGAATACAAACAAATATAAATACTGAGATTTTATTTTCCACTTTTTTGTAGCAGCCCAAACAAAACAAACCCTAATAGAAGTGTCTATTAACAGAGTTTTAGAGAATTACACTGTATTTAGGCTGTTAAAGGAAGGCAGTAGATACACAGACACTTGCATAGAAAGATGCCCAGATGAAAGGGCAAAAAACACTTTGAAGAACACCGTGTATGAGATGAGTCTGTTTTTTTAAAAATGCATAGAGATCCATAACCCTTATACATACATAGACAATTTCTGGAAACTATACAATAAAAACTATTGTAGACTAAGGTTGTGGGGACTTATAGAAGACTTGTCTTTAGCCATACTACATCTTAAATTTACTCTTTGATTTTTTTGCCATGATCGTATTTGACCTGTTCAATTAAGATGTTTTAAAGTAGTTTAAAAAACTAAAATTAAAAAGTAGGGACCCCGCAGGCACCCTGTTTCATAATGAAACAATAGTAAATTGTTTTCTTTTTAAAAAACAGATAGAAGAATAATTTTCAACAACAACATGGCATCCCTGCTCTTGATTCCACCAGCCCCAATACTCGAATGAGTGTCTAGGCAAATGGGAAGATTCCCCTTTCCTATTTAGCACAGTGAAAGCAAGAACATCCATGCCATTAGCCTTACTGCAAAATATGTTTTTTTCTCATTGATCTGAATTCTGTGAAACAGCTATTTGTGCTTTTAATCTCTGGGATCCTGCTTTTGATAATAATTGCTTACATCCCGATACTCAGTAGTCTTCTTTATGGATATTATAGGAATGTGATTTTATGAGGACCACTGATATCACTATGAGTAACACTTCTGGTTGCTAAACAGACCAAAACAATAGTTGATATTCAAATAAATGTGTATGCGCATATAAAATAAAATATTAAAATGGGTAGCTATGGATATATTTCCTCTTTAGATACATAAATGGAGGTGCCCTTTTGATGTAATGAAGGCCATCTTGATTAAGTTAAACTTGGTTAAAAAAATTTTTTTTAGAAAGAAGAAAGAAAAAGGAAACTTTATTTTAATGCTGTTTAGCCCCAAAGCATGTGTTTCAGTATCAGAGCATTGCCAGAATGAATTTAAGAAAGGTTCTACACCCTGGGTATTTTATGCCTTATACTTACTCTTCTGAAGTTCACTGGCCAGATTTCCTCTACCGTAAAGTTGCATCTAAATAGGATATTCCTCAAAAATCTAGCAGGTAAACTCATTTAGAAGCCTAACTACTTTTCAATACGTGGGTCAGGGCTAAGAGCCCAAGGCAAGGGCTTCTGCTCTTTCATTAGGAATCCACCTCGGGATGTGAAATAGGAAATATCTGCCAGGCTCATCCAGCAGGTGCTGGATAGCTCAAGATACAAAGCAGCCCTGTGACTTAAAAGACTCACTGGCAGTGGGGACAGGGAAATGTCTCTTTTAGCTTGCAGAAAAAGCATAAAAATGATCTATTATATTCTGTCTCAGGGACACTTTGGTGCCAACTTGCTTGGCATAGCATAGTATTCTCCTGTCACCTCGTGGATTGTATCATGACAGATAGGTAATTGGGCTCCGGAGACGATGTCAGCAAAGTGTCAATATGGTTTGACCAGTGCCCCTAAATAATATTGATGACAGGAAAGGGAGAGAGATTAATCAGGTGTGAACCTGTCAGATGTTCAGAGCGTGAGGTGGGTTCCCGAAATAGGCAAAACTAACAAAAGAATGCTAAATGGACTTGAACAGAATAGCTTATTTAGTGATCTTGAGAAAAACAGAGCTAAGATCCAAGAGAGATTTATAATAAAGTTCATTTTCCATCAGCATGCCTCTCTCCAAAATGCTTTAAAAAGAGGGAGATCTATTATTATATTTTCTGGGGGAAAAATTGCATTCTTCCTAAAAATGAGTCATGAAAAACAGATCAAATTAAAAGGCGTGTCACTAAGCTGAAAGCAAAGTGCCGACAAAGCTATTGTGAGGCATATTATCAGTGTGGGTCATGGGGAATCCACACATGCTGAAGCCTATTTGTCTCTTTACTCTGTATCCCACTGAAAGATCAAATCCATTACACCCGAAAGTCATCATCACACTTTTCCTTATCATGCCAACCACCTCTCCTGGGTCTTTCACAGATACCTGACCCTCTGTTACTACAGCGTTTCTCTTTGTTCTAAATCTAAGTTCGGAGCAGTATCGCAACAACCTTCCAAAATAACTTCCAACCTTGACTCTCCCCCCATCCTACAACTTTATAACTGTCATTATCACTGTATGGCTTCACATAAATTGGAATGACCCAGGAACCATTAAAAATGCTGATCATTAGGCCCTGCCTCAGAATAATTAAATCAGTATCTTTGGGGATCAGGTCTGGTTACTGTGGATTTTCTGCAAACTCTGGAGATTTCAAGTGTGTCACCAGGGTTGAGAACCACTGATTTCGGGTTAGGTCGAGCTGCACTAAATAAAGGAAGGAAGGAGGGAGGGAGGGAGGGAGGATTGAAGGGTGGCTTAAACAAGATGAAAGCTTATTTCAATTTCCTTTTTGTGTGAGAGAAGCCCACGCTCCTCCCAACAATCTTCTATGGCATTCTTAGGGTTTGACCACATCCTCAGGATCCAGTAAGGCTTCTAGAGCTGCAGCCATCACATTCACATTGCAGGTGGAAGGTAGAGAAGGGGAAAAAGAAAGCATGACTTCTCTCTCTGAAAATGCCTTTCCATACATACTTTTATTTACATATCGTTAGCTGCGTGACTACACTTAGCTTCATGACCACACCTAGCTGCAAAGATGGCTGAGTTATGTAGCCTTTAACTGGGCATGAATGTGCCTCCCTAAAAATGAGGGTTCTGTTACCAAAGAAGAAGGGGGAAATGAGCATTAGGAGGCAACTAACAGTTTCTGTTTCAACTGTTAATTCTTCAAAAGAGCCCTGCTAATATCCTGTTCACACACCTTCAAGGGCTCCCCGTTAGCTTCATGGTTAAATCCACACTCCTTCAGTTACTATTTAGAGTTCCGAAGTCTCTCCTCCTTTTACCTTCTCAGCTTTTCCTCACTCTACATCATGGACATTCTGAAAATATGGTTACTTTATCATTTCTGGCCCTTCTGTCTGCACCTGAACTATCCCATCACACTCCTGCCAGTTAAACATCATTCTGCAGTGAAGACCAGCTCGAGGAAGTCTCCCTCACTTTGCCCACACCCCCAATATCTAGCAACAGCTCCTGAATTAAAAACTTGCCTCCCCACATTCCCTAAGCAAATTACATTTACTATAAAGTTATATTGTATCTTAACTGTAATTCTTTGCCTCTATATCTTGTCTTCTCTCTCAAAATGGTAAGATTCATGATGCCAAACACCATGGCTCATTTGTGTTTGTAAACCCTTCGTACCTACCACTTAGCAGCTACTCAGTAACTATTTGCAATTTGAATTAAATTTGTAGCCCTTTAGAGCAGCGGTCCCCAACTTATTTGGCACCAGGGACCGGTTTTGTGGAAGATAATTTTTCCATGGATGAGGGTGGGGGGATCGTTCAGGCAGTAATGCAAGCAATGGGGAGCGGCAGATGAAGCTTTGCTGGCTCGCCTGCCACACACCTGCTGCTTTGTGGCCCGGTTCCTAACAGGCTGCAGACTGGTACCAGTACATGCCTTGGGGGTTGGGGACCCCTGCCTTAGAGATTTAGGGGTTTTCTTTAGTGTTTGAAAACTATCTTTTTGTCATGAGCCATAAACACACACAGAGACACACCCGATACTTTTGTCCTTGTAGATATTTTTTACTATGCACAGAAAAAATTGGAAAGTTATTTTCTACTAAATAGTAAGGTAATTTGGCCAAGAGAGTTTTGAAAATGCTAATCATATGTGTCTACTAATATGTTTATCTATACTTGCACACACATGTACACACATATATATGTTAAATGTACATACTACCTTACTAAGTGTGATGTATGATATGCATTAATTTTTTGGGAACCATGCTAATTGTGTTAGGCTAGTTTAATGCCTGACATTAGCACAAAATAAGTTACTCTATATGCAGGGAGATAAATGATCAAGATGGAAATAGAGGATGTTTGCAAAATTTGAGAAAATGAGCATGGATGATAATACTTTTCCTCCTATGTTTGTCAGCACTGAGAATGGTGTACCTTTACCGTAGACTAGTGAGGTAGGCAGGATAATGGTCCTCAAAGATGTTCACATCCTAATCCCTAGACCCTGTGAAAATGTTACCCTGTATGGCAGAAGGGACTTTGCAGAATGTGATTAATGGTAGAAGCCTGAGATGGGAGATTATCCTGGATTATCAAGGTGAGCCTTTAAAAATAGAGAAACTGTAGATAGCCTCATCCACCAGAGGGCAGACAGCAGAAGCAAGAAGAACTACAGTCCTGCAGCTTACGGAACGAAAACCACAATCACAGAAAGATAGACAAAATGTAAAGGCAGAAGACTATGACCCAGATGAAGGAACAAGATAAAACCCCAGAAAAACAACTAAATGAAGTGGAGATAGGCAACCTTCCAGAAAAAGAATTCAGAATAATGATAGTGAACATGATCCAGGACCTCGGAAAAAGCATGGAGGCTTCAAAAAAAAAAAAAAAAAAAAATGGAGGCAAAGATCGAGAAGATGCAAGGAATGTTTAACAAACACCTAGAAGAATTAAAGAACAAACGAACAGAGATGAACAATACCATAGCTGAAATGAAAACTACACTAGAAGGAATCAACAGCACAATAACTGAGGCAGAGGAATGGATAAGTGACCTGGAAGACAGAATGATGGAATTCACTGCCACAGAACAGAATAAAGAAAAAAGAATGAAAAGAAAGGTAGACAGCCTAAGAGACCTCTGGGACAACACTAAACGTACCAACATTCACATAATAGGGGTCCCAGAAGGAGAAGAGAGAGAGAAAGGACCCGAGAAAATATTTGAAGAGATTATAGTTGAAAACTTCCCTAACATGAGAAAGAAAATAGCCACCCAAGTCCAGGACGCACAGAGAGTCCCAGGCAGGATAAACCCAAGGAGAAACACACCAAGACAAATAGTAATCAAATTGACAAAAATTAAAGACAAAGAAAAATTATTGAAAGCAACAAGGGAAAAATGACAAATAACATACAAGGGAACTCCCATAAGGTTAACAACTAATTTCTCAGCAGAAGCTCTACAGGCCAGAAGGAAGTGTCACCATGTATTTAAAGTGATGAAAGGGAAGAAGCTACAACCAAGATTACTCTACCCAGCAAGGATCTCATTCAGATTCAACAGAAAAATCAAAAATTTTTAAAGAAGCAAAAGCTAAGAGAATTCAGCACCACCAAACGAGCTTTACAACAAATGCTAAAAGAACTTCTCTAAGAGGGAAACACAAGAGAAGAAAAGGACCTGCAAAAACAAACCCAAAACAATTAAGAAAATGGTAATAGGAACATACATATCAATAATTACCTTAAATGTGAATGGATTAAATGCTCCAACCAAAAGACACAGACAGGCTGAATGGATATAAAAAGACCCGTATATATGCCGTCTACAAGAGACCTAATTCAAACCTACAGACATATACAGACTGAAGTGAGGGGATGGAAAAAGATATTCCATGCAAATGCAATTCAAAAGAAAGCTGGAGTAGCAATACTCATATCAGATAAAATAGACTTTGAAGTAAAGAATGTTACAAGAGACAAGGAAAGACACTACATAATGATCTAGGGATCAATCCAAGAAGAAGATATAACAATTATAAACATTTATGCACCCAAAATAGGAGCACCTCAATACATACGGCAAATGTTAACAGCTATAAAGGAGGAAATCAACGGTAACAAAATAATAGTGAGGGACTTTAACACCTCAGTTACACCAATGGACAGATCATCAAGACAGAAAATTAATAAAGAAACACAAGCTTTAAATGATACAGTAGACCAGATAGATTTAATTGATATCTATAGGACATTCCATCTGAAAACAGCAGATGACACTTTCTTCTCAAGTGCACACTGAATATTCTCCAGGATAGATCACGTCTTGGGTCACAAATCAAGCCTTGGTAAGTTTAAGAAAATTGAAATCATATTAAGCTTCTTTTCTGACCACAATGCTATGAGATTAGAAATAAATTACAGAAAAAAAAAAAAAGTAAAAAACACAGCCACATGGAGGCCAAACAATAAGTTCCTGAATAACCCAGAGGTCACTGAAGAAATCAAAGAGGAAATCAAAAAATACCTAGAGACAAATGACATTGAAAACACGATGATCCAGAGCCTATAGGATGCAGCAAAAGCAGTTCTAAGAGGGAAGTTTATAGCAATGCAGTCCTACCTCAGGAAATAAGAAAAATCTCAAACAATTTAAGCTTACACCTAAAGGAACTAGAGAAAGAAGAACAAACAAAACCCAAAGTTAATAGAAGGAAATAAATCATAAAGATCAGATCAGAAACAAATGAATAGAAACCAAGAAAACAATAGCAAAGATCAATAAAACTAAAAGCTGGTTCTTTAAGACGATGAACAAAATTGATAAACCATTAGCCAGACTCATCAAGAAAAAGAGGGAGTGGACTCAAATCAACAAAATTAGAAACGAAAAAGGAGAATTTACAACAGACACTGCAAATACAAACCATCCTAAGAGACTACTACAAGCAACTCAATGCCAATAAAATGGACAAACTGGAAGAAATGGACAAACTCTTAGAAACATATAACCTTCCGAGATTGAACCAGGAAGAAATAGAAATTATGAATAGACCAATCACAAGTAATGAAATTGAAACTGTGATTAAAAATCTTCCAACAAACATAAGTCCAGGACCAGATGGCTTCACAGGCGAATTGTATCAAACATTTACAGAAGAGCTAACACCCATTCTTCTCAAACGCTTCCAAAAATTTGCAGAGGAAGGAACACTCCCATCCTCATTCTATGAGCCCACCATGACCCTATTACCCAAACCAGGCAAAGATACTATAAAAAAAGAAAATTACAGACCAGTGTCACTGATGAATATAGATACAAAGATCCTCCACAAAATACTAGCAAACAGAATCCAACAACACATTAAAAGGATCATACACCATGATCAAGTGGGACTTATCCCAGAGATGCAAGACTTCTTCAATATACACAAAGCAATCAATGTGATACACCATATTAACAAACTGAAGGATAAAAACCATATGATCATCTCAATAGATGCAGAAAAAGCTTTTAACAGAATCCAACACCCATTTATGATAAAAACTCTCCAGAAAGTGGGCATAGAGGGAACCTATGTCAGCATAATAAAGGCCATATACAACAACCCCACAGCAAACATCATTCTCAATGGTGAAAAACTGAAAGCATTTCCTCTAAGATCAGGAACAAGACAAGGATGTCCACTCTCGCCACTGTTATTCAACGTCGTTTTGGAAATCCTAGCCATGGCAATCAGAGAAGAAAAACAAAAGGAATACAGATTGGAAAAGAAGAAATAAAACTGTCACTGTTTGCAGATGACATGATACTATACATAGAAAATCCTAAAGATGCCACCAGGAAACTACTCGACCTAATCAATGAATCTGGTAAAGTTTCAGGGTACAAAATTAATGCACAGAAATCTCTTGCAATCCTATACACTAACAATGAAAGATCAGAAAAAGAAATTAAGGAAACAATACCATTCACCATTGCAACAAAGAGAATAAAGTACCTAGGTATAAACCTACCTAAGGAGGTAAAAGACCTGTACTCAGAAAACTATAAGACACTGATGAAAGAAATCAAAGATGATAACAACAGATGGAGAGATATACCATGTTCTTGGATTGCAAGAATCAGTATTGTGAAAATGACTATACTACCCAAAGCAATCCACAGATTCAATGCAATCCCCATCATATTACCAGTGGTATATTTGCAGAACTAGAACAAAAAATCTCAAAATTTGTATGGAGACATAAAAGACACCGAATAGCCAAAGCAATCTTGAGAGAAAAAAAAAAACAGAGCTGGAGGAATCAGACTCCCTGACTTCAGTCTATACTACAAAGCCACAGTCATCAAGACAATATGGTACGGGCACAAAAACAGAAATATAGATCAATGGAACAGGATAGAAAGCCCAGAGATAAACCCACATACCTATGGTCAACTGATCTATGACAAAGGGGGCAAGGATATGCAATGGAGAAAAGACAGTCTCTTCAATAAGTGGTGCTGGGAAAACTGGACAGCTACATGTAAAAGAATGAAATTAGAACACTCCCTAACACCATACACAAGAATAAACTCCAAATGGATTAAAGACCTAAATGTAAGACTATAAAACTCTTAGAGGAAAACATAGGAAGAACACTCTTTGACATAAACCACAGCAAGATATTTTTTGATCCACCTCCCAGAGTAATGGAAATAAAAACAAAAATAAACAAATGGGACCTAATGAAACTTAAAAGCTTTTACACAGCAAAGGAGACTATAAACAAGACAAAAAGACAACCTTCAGAATGGGAGAAAATACTTGCAAACATATCAGCAGACAAAGGATTAATCTCCAAAATATATAAACAGCTCATGCAGCTCAATATCAAAAAAACAAACAACACACTCCAAAAATGGCTGGAAGACCTAAATAGACATTTCTACAGAGAAGTCATACAGATGGCAAGCAAACCCATGAAAGGATGCTTAGCATCACTAATCATTAGAGAAATGCAAATCAAAACTACCATGAGGTATCACCTCACGCCAGTTAGAATTGAGCATCATCAGAAAATCTACAAACATGGACTTCCCTGGGGGCACAGTGGTTAAGAATCTGCCTGCCACTGCAGGGATCGAACACACGTTCAATCCCTGTTCCGAGAAGATCCCACATGCCACGGAGCAGCTAAGCCTGTGTGCCACAACTACTGAACCCACACGCCACAACTACTGAAGCCTGCGCACCTACAGCCCGAGCTCCGCAAGAAGAGAAGCCCCTGCTTGCTGCAACTAGAGAAAGCCCACGCACAGCAATGAAGACCCAACACAGCCAAAAATAAATAAATAAATTTATGATAAATAAATAATAAATAAAATTTAAAAAAAAAGAATCTACAAACAATAAATGCTGTGGAGAAAAGGGAACCCTCTTGCACTGTTGGTGGGAATGTAAATTGATACAGCTACTATGGAGAACAGTGTGGAGGTTCCTTAATAAACTAAAATGGGGGCACCATATGACCCACCAATCCCACACCCGGGCATATACCCAGAGAAGACCATAATTCAAAAAGACACATGCACCCCAATGTTCATTGCAGCACTATTTACAATAGCCAGGTCATGGAGGCAACCTAAATGTCCATCGACAGATGAATGGCTAAAGAAGATGTGGTACATATATACAATGGAATATTACTCAGCCATAAAAAGGGGCACAATTGGGTCATTTGTAGAGATGTGGCTGGACCTAGAGACTGTCATACAGAGTGAAGTAAGTCAGAAAGAGAAAAATATCATATATTAACGCATATATGTGGAATCTAGATAAATGGTACAGATGAACTGGTTTGCAAGGCAGAAACAGAGACACAGATGTAGAGAACAAACATATGGACACCAAGTGGGGAAAAAGTGGGGATGGGGGGAGTGGAATGAATTGGGAGATTGGGATTGACATATATACACTAATATGTATAAAATAGATAACTAATAAGAACCCGCTGTATATAGCACAGGGGACTCTACTTTGCTGTACGGTAGAAACTAACACAACATTGCAAAACAGCTATACCCCAATTTAAAAAAAGAAAAGAAAAGAAAATGCAGAATTGCAGGAACCGGATTTCTAAATTAATTAATTTATTTATTTATTTAAAAAAATTAAAAATAGAGAAACTTTCCCAGCTGTGGTCAGAAAGAAATCTGGTATCTAATGACAGAAAAAGGAACAGAGAGATGGTTTATTGCTATTTTTTTAAGAAGAAAGAGTGGGTCCATGAACCAAGAAATGTAGGTATCTTCTAAAAGCTGGAAAGGGAAAGAAAATGGATTCTTTCATAGAAGCTCCAGAAGGAAGCTTGGCCCCGATAACCTTTTGATTCTGGTCCAGTCAGACGCATGTGGGAATTTTCACCTACAGAAGTGTAAGATGATGACTCTGTGTTGTTTTAAACCACTCACTTTGCAGTAATTTGCTACGGCAGCAATAGAATACTAATAGGTCTACTTTCTACTGCGCTGATGTCATTAAAAACACTCCACAAAACTTTTTTTCTCTCTCTCATAGTGGTGTAGAGTCAAGGTTGACTGATAAAATAGCCTTGCAGATAACTGAAAAGGATGTCCATAAAGGTACTGTCGTGGCCAACACACACTCCCCTGCCTGTTCACTGCTTGCTGATGCAGGAGCTTCAAGCCTGTGCAGAGGACATGCAGGGCCTTCCTTCCATGTGTGGCCCTCTCTGGACCAGCGAAGATTGGTTGCCTGTTCTTACCTGTGATCAGATCTCCTTCAAGTGAGTGATTATAACACTGATGACAGTAATTTTGAAAACTCACAAATATCCATTTACATATCCAAGCATTCAGCCTGTGTCTGAGTCTCTGTTATGCATCTGGCCTGTGGTCCTCAAGAATCACTGGGCAGGCAGGTAGCTTTAGTGCTTGTGCCTCCTGC
>NW_006775864.1:989727-992161 GCF_000442215.2 Lipotes vexillifer
AGATTTAAGACAGTGTCTTTTTTCTTTTTTTAACATCTTTATTGGAGTATAATTGCTTTACAATGGTGTGTTGGTTTCTGCTGTATAACAAAGTGAATCAGCTATACGTACACATACATCCCCGTATCTCCTCCCTCTTTTTTTTCTTTTTTGTTTTCGGTACGCGGGCCTCTCACTGCTGTGGCCTCCCCCATTGCGGAGCACAGGCTCCGGGCGCGCAGGCTCAGTGGCCATGGCTCACGGGCCCAGCTGCTCCGCGGCATGTGGGATCTTCCCGGACCGGGGCACGAACCCGCGTCCCCTGCGTCGGCAGGCGGACTCTCAACCACTGCGCCACCAGGGAAGCCCCTCTCCTCCCTCTTGAAGACAGTATCGTCTTGATCCCTTCAGCATTACAGTTCCACAGACCTGGTCCTGCTCCCATCTTTGTTAATTTTAACTGACAGGTAGAGAAATGATTAGATAATGAAGGCTTCATCTGTTTTCTTATTTTCATAATAACTAATGAATTAAAGAGGGATATTATGGGCCTTATGGGATTTCCAATTGTATAGCCGCATTTTATGGCAAAGGCTATTAGCCTTCATTGCAGGCCATTCTTAATCTGGCCTCAGTCTGTTATTTGCAGCCTGTTAAACTCCTTGTGATCCAGACAGCCTGAGCCCTATTAGCAGTAAGGTTCCATAGCTACGACAATGCCTGGAAATGATAAGCACTATTATTTTCTGTTATTATTATTTGGGGATATTTTGGCCAGCTTATTGCATTGCATGGAAACTATCCTATTTCCTAAGGGCCTGGATGCAATCGTCAATATAAAATAGATTTTTCGAGAGTCTTTTATTTCATTCATTCATTTAACCAATTATTCAGTGAGTCTCCACCACGCACTCTGCTAGTTCTAGTGACAATAAAAGTTGATGCCACCTCTGCTGCTTCTTAGCTGTATGACTTTGGAAACTTGCGTACTTAACTTTTCTCACCTCTGTTTTCTCGTCCATAAAATGAGAATAGTATTATCACCTCCACATAGAGTTTTGTGAAGATTCATATTTTTATGCAGTATTTGTAATTATTTTCTTAAGCTTCTGAATTTCAGAAACTTGTAAGCCTAATCAAGGGGGAGCAATGGGCCAAATAAATAAGATTGAGGTGGATTTATTCAACACAGATTTATTGAGTGCCCACTCTCTACAGACGTAGTACACAAATATGGGAGGGGAATTCATTGATGAGAATACAGAATAAGTCTAAGACACAGGGGTGCCTCTAAAGTGTGCATTTTGCAAATCAAAGAGAACTTGTAAACTCTTCTAGAGAAAGAAAACCCTCTGGAGGAAATTGTTAAGAATGATCCTGTCAGGTCCCAATTAGCCACATACAAATTATCCCCGTTGTAGAGTATCCATAGTATATATTTCTAGTATAGAAAGCATTAAAATAATCACATTTAATCCTTGTTACATTTTACAATATGCATGCCAATGCAAATTACAAATATTGAAAAGAGAATGAAGACAAGAGGAAAATGAATGAAGGAACATAGTGAAGGGAAGGAAAACAATGATATAAAACAGCCAATCTTTCTTGTCAAGAGCAGCCTTATCATTTCTAAAGGAATGTGTTGGATTTGTGTTGACTGTGCCCCAGCCCTGCTTGTAATTCAAAGTCAATACTGAGAGAAATCCATCACTGATACCAACGTGGCAGCCTTCTGAAGGGTCAAGCCCAGGTCTGGAGGACCACCACCCAAGCTTCCCTCCCACTTCTTTTGAAAGGTTCAGACTGCCTCTTAGTCCTCCAGAAAGGTGCTGATGGCTTTTCAGGGACTTTCAAGAACACTGTGGGGAAGGAATTCTGCAGGGAATATGATAACATGCAAATGGAAGCTTGGATTTTTTTCTAGTGCTAGATTATGTTCCATAGCAGGTCCATCCTGCCATTGGTTTGCCCCAGGATGCTTGGTCCAGGCTGCAAAGTCTAGAAGCCACTCAAACTACACATAGCATTTCCTGTGCCTGCCCATCCATTCCAATTCTAGGATCAATTCAGGCCATGTTCATCAGTATTAACTCTCTCAAGACTGAATTCAGAAAAAGAAAAATAGGCTGAAGCATCATGAGAGATGGTTATGAGTGGTTAGTAAAGAAGGGGTTAAAAAAATCAGCTTGCTATAATTTATTCCAGGCTCAACATGAGGCATCAGTATGATGTGGCTACGGAAATACACAACAAAACAAAACACTCCTAATATCACCTCAGTCAGGTGCCCAAATTACAGGACTCTACAGCAAGCACCAGTGGACCACACCTGAAGTATTATATCTGATACTGGAAAACTAAAATGTGGGAAATGAGGTCAGGGGATTTGACAAGTGTTCTAAATGAGAAACAATTGAGGATAAGAGGAAGGACAGTTAGGAAGGAGGGAAAG
>NW_006775864.1:992587-1011575 GCF_000442215.2 Lipotes vexillifer
TAAGAGTAAGGACAGTAAGGAAGGAGGAAAAGAGGGAGAGAAGGTGGCCACTGTCGAGTGCAAGGGTCCCTTCTTCCCTAGTAGGGGTGAATTGTGTGTCCTAAAAAGATGTGTTAAAGTCCTAACCCCGCTACTTGCGAATGTGATCTTATTTGGACATAGGGTCTTTGCAGATGTAATCAGGTTAAGATGAGGTCGTTAGGGTTGACCCTGATTTAATATGACTGGTGTCCTTGTAAGAGGAGAAGAGACACAGAGGCAGACACACACAGAGAAGAGAACAAAGGCAGAGATTTCTGTGGTTTTACCACCCGGTTAATGGTACTTGGTTACAGCGGCCACAGGAAACTAATCCCTCCAGCAAGGCTGGCTCCCAAGCCAGTGCATGTCTGCCGTGTTGGACAGCTCTGGGCAGTTACTGAGGGCTTCCCAAATGCTGAGGGCCCAGTCTAAATACTTAATCTGCATTTCTTCACGTAATCCTTGCAACAATCCTATAAAGCAGTTACCACTTTTAGGTCGTTTGTAAGTAAGGAAACCAAGGCTTTGAGAGGTTGATTAACTTGCCCAAGACAATTAATAAGCAGTGAATGGGATAAACAGAGGTCGTCTAATGCTGGAGCCCAAGGTCTGAACCATTATGCAGACTTCCTCTGGAGAGAAAGGGGAACTAGAGCAATGGGTCAGAGAGCTGAAAATAGAGAAGATTTAGTAGAGAGGAAATCCAGGTGCAGCAGTAGATCTTTGAGAAAGATGAACGAAGTAACCGCAGCCTGAGACTGGGGTCTCATGCGCTAAGGGACACTTGTGTGCCGCGTATGGGAACGGAGCTGTGCGTAATGTGGCCAACGAAGGTCGCAGAGTGAGAGTTGTCCAAGCCTCTCAGAAAAAAACAATATGTGTGGAACCTGGGACTGATAAGGAAGATCCAAAGAAGTTTCTAGAAAGGGTAGGCAAAGTAAATCAAAATGCACCATTTAATTCCAAAGTATTATTAAACTACCTTAAGGTACACAAAATTGCATTAATGTTTTATCCTCAATGTGCCAACATTATTATTTTAGTGAGTGTAAAAATATATATGATGCTGCTGTTTTGAACAATATGGCTTCAGCTCCTGCCATAGTTCTTTCCTGCAGCCCCTAGTTATGAGTACAGACAGACCTCAGAGATATGGAGGGTTCAGTTCCAGACCACCACTATCAAGCAAATATCACAATAAAGCAAGTCACCCAATTTTTTTGGTTTCCCAGTGCCTGCAAAAATTATGTTTACACTATACTGTAGTCCATTAAGTGTGCAATAACATGGTATTTTTTTAAATTACATACCTTAATTAAGATTACTTTATTGCTAAAAAATTGTAGCCATCATCTGAGCCTTCAGTGAGTTGTAACCTTATTGCTGGTGGAGGGTCTTGCCTCCATGTGGACGGCTGCTGACTGATCAGGGTGGTGGTTGCTCAGGCCTGGGGCGGCTGTGACAATTTCTTAAAATAAGACACCAGTGAGGTCTGCCACATCAATTGACTCTTCCTTTCAAGAACGATTTCTCTGTAGCATGCAATGCTGTTTGATAACATTTTACCCACAGTAAAACTCCTTTCAAAATTGGAGTCAGTCCTCTCAGACCCTGCCACTGCTTTATCAACTAAGTTTATGTAATAATTCTAAATCCTTTGTTCTTGTTTCAGCAGTCTTCATAGCGTCTTCACCAGGAGTAGATTCTGTCTTAGGAAACCACTTTCTCTGCACCCTTTTGGAAATATAAGAAATTCTAAGAAGTTAATTGTGCAGATATATACTCAATATAATACTACAAATAAGCTAATTTCATTTTTTAACAGTTTTTAGAGTAGTTCTGGGTTCACAGCAAATCGAGTAGAAAGTACAGGCATTCCTATATACCCCACCCACCCCACAGAGCCTCCCACCACCATCAGCTTCCCCGCCGGAGCGGTATGTTTGATGAACCTACACTGACACATCATTATCACCCAAAGTTCAGAGTCTATATTAGTTTCAGTCTTAATTTTGTACATCCAGTGAGTGTGGATAAATGTATAATGACATTTATCCACCATCATAGTATCATACAGAACATTTTCACTGCCCTAAAAATCATCTGTGCTCTGCCAATTCATCCTTCCTTCCCCCCAGCTCCTGTCAACCACTGATCCTTTTGCTGCCTCCATAGTGTTGCCTTTTCCAGAATGTTGGAATCATACAGTAGGTAGCCTTTTAAGATTGAGCGAATTTTAATGATGAAAAAAATGTTAACTGGCACATGGAAGTATTTAGGGTTCGTGAAATTGTGAGAACAAATAAATTTAATTACCCTCAACTTGAAATTTAAATTAAATGCAAATGTCCTATGAGTGGGGTGTACCTTCTTCAAGTGAAATCCTAATTGAAAGTCTATTGTGAAAAGAGATTAAAATGGAGCATTTGGGGGCAAAGGGAGGGAGCAGTTAAGAGCTCCACCTACTACATGCATTGCCTTCCCCTAACCCTCAACAGTGGATGTTAAAGCATGAAACCTCCAGTGCGTCACGAAGCACAGCATCAAAACCACAGACTTCAGAGATTAGGAGTTCATAATAAGAATAGAACAAAAATGCTTTTTACTTCCATAACAAAATGTGAAAAGCAGGCTATAAAATTGACAGCCTGATCTCTTTGATTTATGCGTTTAAATCCCTTGTCATATACTTCCTGGAGATTGTTCAAGCTCTGGTATTTGTAGACCACAGATCTTACTAAAATTCAAAGAAAATTAAAGTCAACATCTTTTTACATGTTGAAATGCATCATATCACTATGGTCTACATATAACTGCATCCTTTCCAAATTAAAATTAAAATTTGATTGATTGATTAATATACAGATTGTAGTCCCCGAGAAGTCTCTATATAATCTTTGTACCAGAGTTTGTCTTCTGAACATTTAGGATAAATGTCAAAAAAAAAAGACAAAGGAGAAAAGAACGATTTTATGAAGGAAAACTGAGGACACAGGGGAAATCTACATGAAGAAAATAGTGCTTTTAAGATACTTTCTTGATTCATGTTTATGTAATAGACAATGGAGTTTTTGACTCTTAAGACAGGTTGACATATTTAAAAGTAGTTTGGATGGTTTGGAGATGTCTGAAGACTATATTTCCCTTCTAATTTTAATTATTTATAATCCTATAATTAATTACACAGAATAAAATTGAATTACTAATAAATGCCAGAGAAACCAATTTAAATTGTCATTCATCTCCAAAGTCAGCTCTTATATAATCACAGCAGATTTTTCAAGGTTTAATATTTACTCTAATAAGGCACCAAAACAACTCTATATATTAGAAAGGGTAGAAGAAACTCCTTGGAAGATAAATATAATGTATATATATTTATTATATTTAGTTTTAGATTCATAAAGAAAAAAAATTTTTTAAGACTCCCACTTCTCAAAAATAACTTTTAAAAGCGAGGAAAATGGACAGCATTCTTTCCCCCCAAACAGTTATTGTGCCATCCACTGGACCTCTGTCTTAATCATATCTAGCCACGGTGGGTGGCCATGGCAGCCTATGCAATACTAAGAAAACCTCTGAAGGTGTGGTTAGAATGGTTGAAATAGCTGTGGACATTAGTAGCTAAATAAAGTTTAAAAAGAAGTTTGATTTACTCTAAGGCTTAGAAAAGTGGAATAAATATGATTTCAAATATTGTGGAATAAATCAAATAGCTTTGTTCAAAACAGTTGGCAGGCATAGGCTAGTAAATTGGCCAATACCATCATTCTTTCAAAGTAAATTTCTAAATCCAAGTCATTCCTTTGCACACATGCAATATCTTCAGAATTTCATGGAGGAAAATAAGCTGTGTTTCACCAATGAACTTTGAGATGTTACACTAAATGCAGAAGAGCTCTTTCCCAACTCAGGAATAACTACTGATGCTGCCTGGGGAGTTTTCTCTTCAGCACACAGGAAGCAGACCCCAGAGGCAAGCTCTTGGCCACCACTGTTTGCCTCTTAAGGAATTTCCTGCACCAGTCAAACAGTGGTTTTTCAGCCGGTGTGCCTGTTTTGTATAATCTGTATTTATGCAAAAGAATATTGTTCTAGATGGTTAACTTTCACTTCTTTATATGGAGTAGTTTTAGCATAAAATTGAAAAAGTGCTGAATTTTGCCCCCTCCTGGTTGTGTGGCCTGAAAGCTGTTTCTTAGTCTTTCAGAGCCTCTGTTTCTTCACCTTGTATAGTGGCACATAGTTAGAACTCACTCATTCCTCCAAAGCATGAAATTAATTGGTTCATTGCTTCTCTAAGGTACCTGGCCTTAGTTATCAAAATTTACCAAGCTCTGAGGTTTCAAAATCACCACATGATGGAAAGCCAGCATGCAGTGATGATTAGTAAGTGAATTAAACCATAAAAGTTACACTTTCAAGCACAGAAAGGATCTGAAGCATCTAGTTCAAGGTTTTTTACCTAAGAGAGCACAGGAAATTATAGATACAAATATAATCTCCAGGTCTAGAGTCATGAACTTGGGTCTAAATAACCACACATTACCACAAAATGGAAAAGATATATGTCTCAGAGTCTATGAATATGACAGGTTCTTGCAGCTTGTAAATGAAGCCCGGAAGTGAAAAGCTTGTGTAACATCCTGTTCACAATATGCTGGGTACCCTTCCCCCAAACACTTGACTGCTAGAAATACATATAGATTTGTAATTTATCCAGTTCTATTGTTGTTCATTTACCGAAAGCCTCCCCTGCCCCGCACCTTCTTGTTGCGTATAAATTTGCAAGACAAATACAGAGACATTTGGAATGACTTATTTTATTTAATGAATTTTAGAGCTGGCGTTGGTAGAACATTAGGTATGTCTTTGGCCATACTGTTTAGAAATTTACATTGACCAGAAATCTGAAGCAAAGTCATTCTTTTTATTTAAAAGATTTGAATAAATCTGTCTTTCAAAATGCTCAGGCTGAATTTAGTAGTCTGTATTTGTTTGCATCAGCTCACAATTGCATTTTATGCCACCTTTTGGCAAATTGCGAGTTGAAATTGTGTAACAAATTATTTACAAGTTTATGTTAAATCAGGGTTGAGGGAGAATATATTTTGAAGTATGATTCAAGGTTAGTGATTAATTTGTGTCCTTATATATTTTGAGCTACTTTGTGAACTATTCTAAGCAGCCAGTGAATGTTTTTATGTTCTTGCCCTTTTGTTCTAGTCAGATAATTTATGATTTTTTAAAGAGCTTCATTTTCGAACAATATTATCTTTCATTTAATATGCTAGGGAAAAAATCTTAGTATACCTCTTTTTTTTGTTCAAAATTGTTAAAAAATCATCTATACATTTGCCTTCTCCACTTTGTTATCTTTCTCCTTATGTATGTGTTTACCTGGAAATCATGCACACATTGTAGCATGCAGGACATCAGCTTATTAGGAGAGATGCAATGTAACATCTGCTAAAAAAAACCCTTATTTTCATTCCTCTCTTAGCTTCATAAAACTCTTCTTTTAATTTGAATCTAGTAAAAGCTCAAATGAATGTGTGCTTGTTGAGAGGATAAGAAAAAATTCTCAAATGGATTAAATAACTAGTCTTTTCTTGTACTCTTTAAGACATATATTGATTTTTTTTTATAGTGGCACTAAAATAGCTAAACATAAGGACTTTTATCTTAGCACATTAGGTCTTGATAATAAATTTATTTAAATTCAAGTTTTTTTTAGGAAAAGCAAGTAAAACAGAAAGATGTAATTTTAAATCACCAATCTGGGTACTCAGACCCAGTCTCTTTTCCAGGGCTGCGTTTTTGCACATGGTGTTCTTTTATACTCACCTACTATGGGCCAGTGGATCTTGACCCAAGGGTGAGTCAGGGTTGCTGGTCACTCAAGCATGGCTTAATCTGAAAGACAGAGAGGGACTGGTTGTAAAACAGGGTCAGATGTTAGAAATGGAAGGGGTTTTGTTTGTTTGCAGCATCCTGGGATATGAATGCAAAAGAGAAAAAACAGTTCAACGTGGAATGATAAAGGGTCTGTTGAGAGGGTCACCTGGACCAGTTTTGCTTCATTCAACTTTGAAATGACTACATGTATTCATTTACTCTCCCCTCGCTCATTTTGAGGGTATGATAAATATGTTTCTCCTTTTTCTCCTCTTTCTTCAAATCTATCTTTTTGAAGCAAAATAAACAAAGAAAAACAATGCAGCACTCCCACACGCCTTGGTAATCGGTGTGGGTCTATTACAGTAAGCATTCTTGACACTCAAACATTGATTTTGGGGACACAGTACTCAAAATAGGAAACACAGTGATCGGCTTCTTCTTTCCTTCCCTCTATGCCCTGGATCTCCTAAATGGAGCTCTGCAGGTTTCTGTGCTCCTTTGACACAGAAAACAAAACAAGCTAGTGAATGAGTTAGAACAAGCTTTGCACCCACAGATAACGTGAGCCCATTGCTGTAGGGAAGGGGAGGCATCAAACTACAGAGCAAGCTTGCCTCAGTCTCTGCCGGTGTTTTCTGTGTTGTTAAGAGACACCACCCCCACTCTCACCGCCATCACCTCGACCACAGTGATCACCACCTATCTGATTCTGCTCCAGAACTTTATTCTTAGATCCCTCACTGTTTGACTTACGAGGAGGAGGTAGCGGGCCAGTCAGTCTTGCCTGGATTGTGGGAAAGGTCAGAGACAGAACTAGATCGGTTGGATTGTGACTCTTGTGGCCAGCTTTAGAATTTGTTTCTATTCAGGTCTCCATGCCCTTTATGCTCTCTCACAGAGATCTTTAAACTGCTTTCCCTAGCTTCCCACCGACATACATTCACCTGACATCACCTTCCAAAGGACAGGAGTTGTCCATGGCTTGACCGACACTGAGCAACAGATACTCAGATCCCAGTTAGTGGCCGATATATATATGGGGCACAAGCAATGTGGTCAATGAGGCATAGCTGAAGGGCGGCTGTTTCCTGAGGCTATTAGACTACCCATCCTGGAACCTTACTCTTATCTCCTGGTGCCCTTCTTGCAGGCACCCTGTAGGCTTATTCTCTTCCCATGGGCACCCTCTCTCTACCACCTACACCTTACTTTCCGGAGCAGACCCCCATGTTTCAGATCATGTCTGAGTCCACTGGATAAAAGCAACAACTCATGTGTGTGTATCCTAATTCCCTGGGTGATAGTAAAAAAGCAGCACCAAAGTCCCATTTCCTAAACCCCACTGAGGTATTAATGATTTCTCCACTCTTTGTCTATGACTTGGAGATTGACATTTCAGCAGTAATCATGAGATAAGAGGGATTTTGGACTACAGACTCTAACTGTCCTTTAAGTCATACTGTATAATGAGAATGACAATAAGAAAAGTAGTTACCATTAACAAGTACCCACTATGCACCAGGTGCCTTATATCTTTACCACGGTTAATCCTCATGACTGTCCCCACAAGCAGGGGTATTGTTCCCATTTCTCAGTTGAGGGAGGTGAGTTTCGGCAGCGGCAACTCTTTTTCTATTCAAATTGGCAGCTAGGTTTCGGCTGACTCCAAACTCATTTTATTTCTACAACACTGATTCCTGGGTAGAGATGGCAACTACAGGCTGTTACCATTGTTTTCTTTTTCTGCATCAAAAATCCTTTTCTAAAATTAGGGCTGACTTTTACCACTCATAAAAATAGCCATATAGGAAAGAGAAAGAAATGGAGTGGAGTGTTTCACTACCAGATACCACTGTATACACTGAACTGTAGAATTTAAGCATCTAGGACCAATGAGACAAATCGATTACTAAACAGGATACAAAATCTAGAAACTGATCCGTACATAAAAGAACTTGGTATATTAAGAGGAAACATGAATAATTAATGGGGAAGGGAAAACAAATGATATTATAATCATTGGATTTCAGTATTTGAAAAAATAAAATAAATTCTCCCTCCTCAAATGAACAAAAAATATTCAGAGATTATAGAGCTCAATGTAAAAAAATGGAAATGTAAATATATTAAAAGATAAAACTTTAAAAATATTAAAGGAAAATGTAAGTAATATCTCTATGACATCTGGGTAGGAAAGGAGAAAATCACAAAGAAAATATTAATTAACTGGACCTCATCAAAAATTTATAATATTCAGATTAAAAAATCACCATAGGTAAATCTAAAACATAAGTAACAGACTAGAAAAGGATAATTATATTAGAAAAGATTAGTATTCAGACTGTTGTAACAAACTCCTAGAAATGACAAAAGGGGTGAGGCAGCACTCAAAATCTGAGAGAAATTGGCCAAAATTATTCAGTTTTAAATTTTAAATAAGATTTTTATTTAATAGCCACCATATTTATACTCTTATCATCTAACTGTTTTGTATTAAACATCTTACTGTTTTTAGTGTTCTTTCAAACCCTGTGAGAATAATTGCTAGAAAGTAAGATACTCGGTTTATCTACATTGTATTTAGATGAAAATAACCAAAATGCTAGAGAAGCCCCAATTCTGAGCCACAGAGGTGAGCACAGATGTTTTAGACAGAGGTTTCTAATAGAAAGCAGAACAGACCCAGAGAATGGGAATTTTAAAACAGACCTTCTAACTTTATGTGTGGCTAGTTTTACCTGGTAAGAAAAGGTAATGTAGAGGGGTTTTGCTTGTTTGTTTGGGGCTTTTTTTTGTGACTACTCTAAATTTTGTACAATTTATAAAGTACACATGCTCCTTTCCAAAAGTAGGTCTCATGTGAATCTGGTCAGACTCCAGGACTGTATTCACTTTTCACCCGAACACTAATAGCCTGAGGCCATTATGTTTCTCTAGTTTTCCTGTGAAAAAGAAACATGAGAGCACCAACTCTTGCTTCTGGGATCTTGCCTGATCTCATGCTGAACTCAACTGGAGGTTAATGCCTGCTCATAGAGCACCCTTCTGGAGCCAAAAGTAATACCTGAAAAATCCCGATTTTGATTCACAACTTTCATTCTACTTTTCAATATTAGATTTTATGATTTCACATTCGCATTTCCCTAGCCCAAGGGCTCGTTTGTCTTTAATATTAATTGACTAAATACATGTATTATAATCCACTCCTCATCACACATGACAGACAAATTTTTTTTTTTTTTTTTTTTTTTACTATCGCGGCCTCTGTTGTTGCGGAGCACAGGCTCCAGACGCGCAGGCTCAGTAATTGTGGCTCACGGGCCCAGTTGCTCCATGGCATGTGGGATCTTCCCAGACCAGGGCTCGAACCTGTGTCGTCTGCATTGGCAGGCAGATTCTCAACCACTGCGCCACCAGGGAAGCCCCATGACAGACAAATTTTAAAATCAAAAAGATGTTAGGGCTTCCCTGGTGGCGCAGTGGTTGAGAGTCTGCCTGCCGATGCAGGGGACACGGGTTCGTGCCCCGGTCTGGGAGGATCCCACGTGCCGCAGAGCGGCTGGGCCCGTGAGCCATGGCCGCTGAGCCCGTGCGTCCGGAGCCTGTGCTCCGCCGCGGCGGGAGGGGCCACAACAGTGAGAGGCCCGCGTACCGCAAAAAAAAAAAAAAGATGTTAACATAAAATATAATCATATAACTAAATATGTATCGAGGGCTTCCCTGGTGGCGCAGTGGTTGAGAGTCTGCCTGCCAATGCAGCGGACACGGGTTCGAGCCCTGGTCTGGGAAGATCCCACATGCCGCGCAGCAACTGGGCCCGTGAGCCACAACTATTGAGCCTGCGCGTCTGGAGCCTGTGCTCTGCAGCAAGAGAGGCCGCGACAGTGAGAGGCCCGCGCACTGCGATGAAGAGTGGCCCGCACTTGCCACAACTAGAGAAAGCCCTCACACAGAAACGAAGACCCAACACAGCCAAAAATAAATAAATAAATAAATTTATTAAAAAAAATATGTATCAAGAACCAAAAAAAGGGGAGGGAGGAATCAGGTAATATTTTACTTGCATTTAACTAAAAAGCCACATATTTTAAGACTGTGAGATAAAAACAATCGTGAAATCTATCTGAATCCTCTAGCACCTACTCATATAGAATTTTGTGGTCACATGCCTGTAGTTCAAGCAAGGAGATAAAAAATAAATAAATAAAGAGGAGATCTTTAAATGCATTGAGATGAATAATGAAGGAGCTTTCGGAAATATCATCATATCATAATCCAAAGTAAAGGTAGCTGTCTGTTTCCAGTCTCTCACACACACACACACACACACACAGTGGATTTGCAAAGAAGAGTAAATAAATACCCCATTCAAAAGGTTTTCTTTCGGGGCTTCCCTGATGGCGCAGTGGTTGAGAGTCCGCCTGCCGATGCAGGGGACATGGGTTCGTGCTCCGGTCCGGGAAGATCCCACATGCCGTGGAGTGGCTGGGCCCGTGAGCCATGGCCACTGAGCCTGCGCGTCCGGAGCCTGTTGCTCCGCAACGGGAGAGGCCACAACAGTGAGAGGCCCGCGTACCGAAAAACAAACAAACAAAAGGTTTTCTTTCTTTTCCCACTTGGGTCTGAGAGTTATTTGGTTTAACCTGAGTCACCCTTAGTGGCCTTCAAAGCTATAATTTTTTTGCTTTTCCACACAATTTCTTTAAAACAAAGAAGATCAGAGCCTTCAAAATGATTCTTAAAGAATTTAACACCCAAATTTACCAATATATATAGTGGTCCAGACTTTTTTGCCTCTGATGGGAGAAAACAAAAGGCACAGTAAAGCTCAGGGTACAATGGTGGGACGATATGATCTCAAAAACCAGCTTCCCTGAGCCAAAGTTTCTGAACATAAGAGAAAATCTTTTAGATAAATCCATAAAACAAGTAAATTATCATACCATTTCACTATAAGTCCCAATAATGGTCTTAGTTATGATGCTAGAAGCAATCAGCATAAAAAGAGAAACATAATTTATCTTACATTTCTGTTGTCAAAGAGTAATTTATCATTGCCAGAGTTGTTTTGAGGTATTAGCTGGAGCTACCCCAGTATTTTTTCTGCACATGCACTGCCTGATAGACACTCACGTCCACCCACAGCCTGGTCCAGAGAGTGGCCAAAATGTGAGGGACCAGAGCAGAAGTAGAGTCCCCAAGGGAACAGTGTACCAAGAGCTAGGGCGGGGGATTTGAGGAAGGCTTTGTGGTGAGGCATCTCCTGAGTGGAAGAGAGAAACCCTGGGTGGCATTCTAGGGACCATGGGCTTATTTGTCAACTAGGAGTTGCATGTGTAGACTTTACAAGGCAAACAAAATGGTGGTAGAAGGTGAAAAAACTGCCTCACACCGGGATTCTCAGTAGCTCCTCTGAAATAGTGAGCCCTCGCTTCTCTCCTGCCAGCACTTAAAATGTTATTCGTAGCACACACAACTCTCTAGACAACACTCACAGCAGAAGTTGTCATGGCCAAGGGACTGTCTCTCCCCAGAGAGTTAAGCAGACAGAAAATAGCTGTGTGTCTTTATAAACAAAGTTCTCGGTGAATGACAGTGGATACACAAACATGTCAGTTCTCTGAGTTCTTCCTTGCTCAGATGCCAGGTTTGCGCCTATTTTGATTACAGAATTAAAATGTAATTAGTCTGTTTTTAAAGAGTCCAAATGTGACATATGAAGATTCAGAAATTACTATAAAATAATGAATTGTGATTGAATGTCCCCACAAACAAGGGACATTTAAAGGGAGTGCCATTTATTGCTGGGTCATTGCTTCATTTAAAACCATTGCCCTTCCGTCCGTGAATATATAGCTTTAGGATTTAAGTGATTATGCAGGATTATTGTATTACAGTTGGAGCCAGCTATCCTGATATTTTTAAAGTGTGTCAGTTCTTTGATAATGTGATCATGTCTACTTAAGAATCCGAGGCCTGACTTTTTTTTTTTTGGCCACACTTCTCTGACTGTTGACTGCCCAGCTTAGCTCACCATTGTAATTCATCTGCTTTTAAGACAAATTTGGTTCATGTGGCATCACTTTTTCTCTTCAATCTGACACAGGACCTCACGGCTATTTCTGGGGTTCTGTATGTCCTTAAGTCTCAGCAGGGCTTAAAGCAGGTCTAGAAAAGTGGTCCTCGAGGTTCAAGGTCCAGTTCAAGAGTAGCAGCACTAAATGAAGCACCTGCCTCATACAGTAGGTCTGATCTTTTAACCCACCTGTTTCCTGGGCTGAGTCAGCAACAGGTTAGTAGGGACCAATGCTGATGGATTTCCCAGTGATAATGGAATTTCAAATAATATTGAAATAATTAAGTTCATTGTAGAATTAAACCTTTCATTCCCTAGCAAATCAAAAACAAAAAATCATGTGTAAATGTTTTCTGATAATTCTGAAGACAGGTTGCCTAAGAAATCATTAAATCATATGTAATTTGAGATCAACCCACCTGAATTTCTACCCATTATAGGAAACCCACCCATGACATATTCCATCCAGTTACTGTGGAACCCTATTTGGATATATCAGTATCTCCTGCAGCAGTTTAGAGCATGATCAATGTTTTGGAGGCTTCATATTTCCTTGGAGTCACAGTTTTCTTCCTATAGCTTAAATTCAGTGATCCCAGCTCTGCCCAGTGCAGGGAGAAATACAGAAACATGCACTTCTTATTTCCCAGTCCTTCAAGTTTGTGAAAACTACTGTCAAGTCTTTAAAACATCTCCAGACTGAAAATCCCCAGTTTCCATAGTAGTTCTGGAATCTTACTGTCCACTGATAACCATCAAATTTTTCAATGTTCTTCTGATTATGGCAACCAGAAATAAATGCAGACATTCACGTATGTCCTGATTAGGGCTGAATACAGTTGAACTATACATATCTTCCTTTGATTTCAACACCAGATCCTTCAATACATGCCAAGAGTATATTAACTTTTTATACAACTTCATTTATTTCACTACTGGCACAGATGACATTTTTGTATAAAGTCTTCTAATCATTTTTGCATGAAGTAATGTCCAGTCATATATCTTTATTCTGTACTTTGAATTTAACCAGGAAAATTTCCACTTAATCCTCTTGGATTAGTTATTGTTATTTTAATTTTCCAATCTATTTAGATCATATTCATCTTGCTGTGAAAACTGTATGGAAATGTCCACGTTTGGCTCACCCACAGATTTCATATTATGCTTTCTCTTCCAAGTTGTTGCTCATAATATTAAGCAGAACAAGTCCAAGAACAGACATGTGACACATACTCCAATAGCAGTGTCTCTCCAGAAGCTCCTAAGTGGCGAATGCACCCAGCATCTCCATCATTCAGCCATGTCCCCACGTATCAACAAAGACTTTATGATTGGCTAAATCAAATGCTTTTCTGGAATGAACACATACTCACTGTGGGACTTTCCTGGTCTCTCCATCTCCATGAAGAATAACTTCTAGAAGTCCTACCTTTCA
The DNA here is from genome assembly GCF_000442215.2 of Lipotes vexillifer. Taxonomy (NCBI): domain Eukaryota; kingdom Metazoa; phylum Chordata; class Mammalia; order Artiodactyla; family Lipotidae; genus Lipotes; species Lipotes vexillifer. Next base: position 1,006,024 of record NW_006775864.1, read on the forward strand.
GTTCTAAATGCTAATGGATCTTCTATTTAATGGAAGATCTAGCATACCAGCTTCTCTTTCTCATTTTTTATTCTTTGCACCATTTTGAATATCAAAACAGCATAATATCCATATTCTCCAGAAATGTTTAATATAAAAATGTAAAGTGTTGCCCATAGTCTGTTATGTGCAAGCTGTGGGCACTCACATGAAGTAAATACCACGTTTAGGAATATAAGTAAGAAGTATGATTATCCTACATTGACTACTGATTTTCCAAGATGTTTGTGATACATAAAGTAGGGGTGTTATTACTTAAAAACAATTAAAAGGGCATGAAAATGTCAACACATGAAAGAAACAGCATTTCATGTTTCTAACAAGACCATCTGCCTATGGGCAAGATTTTTTTAAAATCCTAATTGAAAAGAAAATAATGTTAAGAGACATATGCCCATGTTTACAAGCTGAGGGAAACTGACAAGTGTCTGTGTTTTGCCAGTACTTTTACAGGCAACTGTTACACATAATGGGGAAAATTAAAATCATTAATTACCTTTCTGGTCTGTCGTTATTTTAAATGTGCTTCAAATTTCTTAAGCGTCCATTCCAAATAAATACTTACGATAGGCCAGAACATTTAAAGGTTTGTAGGGCAGATGCTCACCTATTTTGCAAAGTGAAATACTTTGATGATAACAAATTCTTTTCGCCTTGTTTCTCCCCAGCGTTGGCAATACTGTGTTTATAGCTCAATTTGTAGGTAATCCTTCAAGCTAAACTTTTTTTTTAGGCATGGCCATTATAAATGTCTTCTATTTGGCCTTGGCACTGCTTGGAACTTGAAATTCCTATTTGCTGCCTGCCAATTACAGAATAATTTAAGGCTTGATGCTTCCAAGCATAGTTCTTGAAATGCACAAAAGGAATATGTTAAGGTAGAATGCATAATATCTTCTTTGCATTGCACAGCTTCAATAGATTGCATAGAATTTTATCCAAATTTCTTTTTAAAAAATTGATGGAAAAACTTCTTTCCTCTTAGAGGTGTTTTATAATGGTTTTACTCTTCTTTCTTTTGGTAGGATCATGGCAAATATTTTTTTAAAGATTCATGTTGTTTGCCACTGACTGATTTGGATCTATAAAAATACGATGGGTGTAAGTATAGATAAAATTTTAACATAAATGTTAAATTTCTAGGAAACAGAGCAAGATGTGATTTTTTTCAATCAATTTGAAATAATTAAGAAGGAAGGAAAGAAGAGAGTTAAGTTTCCTGGATCTTTTCAACTCTGAAACAAAATAATTTTTTTGTGTGTATTTGTGTCTAAATCACTCAGCATTTACAGTACAAAGCAGGAAAGCTGTAAAGCAGAGTAAACTTGTGGTTTAAAGGGGTCAAGTATAATTTTGAGGATTCAAAAAAATGCTTTTCTTTGGGGACAGTGGAAGGAAATGTGCTGATTGCCATGAGAATAAGAAAAATAGCCATGAATTACTTATGTAAGCCTGCCGTCATGCCTACAACATCTGGAAGAGTATTCAGGCACAATTTATTATCACAAAAGAAACTCACACAAACAAAAGTCTTCCCTATAGCCAATCACAAACATGCTCAGATTCTGAAAGATGATTTTTTAATTATTTTCTTTACTTTTCCCACCTGGTTACTTTGGACGTAGTTCCAGCAGTCCTTTCTCCATTCTCCATATTTTTCTTACTCATCCTCCAAACACACAGCACAAATACACAGCAGTTGAGGTCTGCAAACCTTGTCCTTGACTGTTCCTCAGGCAGGCCACTTTCTTCAGGATAGAGCACCAGAAAGGTAAACAAATCTAGCTTCTAACCTGATATCAGTGTGAAAAGGCTCTCACTCCACCAAGGGTTCGGTTGGGAAGGAGGGAAGGTGAAACACCCACCTAACCTTGTGCTACCACATTGACCTTTTGGTTTACTTAAGTCATGCACAAAAATCCAAAAGTGTGAATGAAAACTCAAGAATCAATAACGTGCAGAGGTTACAGACCAGGAAGAAGAAAAATATTAAGTACCAAGGTATTCCTCCAAGTAAACCAGATAACTTTGTTTATGTGGTAGAAAATAACAAGAACACGGTGAACATGAGCCATGGTAGGAGGGTTTCTCTGCGGCTTTAGCAGGAGAGCGTCCACAGTTCAGTTGGTTTTAGGAATAGTTGGTGTAGAGAAGGAAAAACTCCCTCCACCTTCCTAGGCTCAATAGCTGGGTCTGTGAAATAATCTGACCAAAGGCACATTCAGGGAGAAAAGGTATACATATTTATTAATTTTTCATATTACACACATGGGGCCGTCACAGGAGAAAAAAGTGAATACCCCAAAATATGGTGAGCTATGAGCTTATATACCTTCTTAGTGGGGGAAAGGGAGGAGTTATGGAGGCCTCTTAGGAGAGAGTAAATGATCTTTAGGAAAGATGAATGTGCCCTTAAAAGAATAGGTGGGAGAGATGATCGTTTTTGACAAAGTTTGTCTGAGTGTGGTGTCAACTTTTAGTCTCCTTCCCTGTGATGAGTCAATCCACCCTGGTTGATGAAACTCCAAGGGAGGGGATTGATGACGATTGAGTTCCTTTTGGAGGATCTGTCTTTAGGCAGCTAAGGGGAGTTCAGGGAAAGCTTCTTCCAGGCACTGGCTGTTTTTCAAGTGCCTTCAGCTCAAAATAATCAATATATCAAAGCGACATATTTCAGGGTGGCATGTTCTGTACTCCTTCAATGGTCAGGTGTGGCTCTCCAAATGAAACCTCAGAAATGCTTCTTGGGGGGCTCTGAGGAGCTCCGGTTCTTTATGTCTCAGCACAGAAAGAATTTATAGCAAGAGGCAAACTGCTAGATAAGATGTGATTTATTAGAATAGGACACTTGTGAGGCGTACAAGCAGGTGGGCAAGAGGGTGCCGTGCCCCAAGAACTTAGTGGGCTTCATTTTTATAATCAAAGGAAAAGTGGGGAGAGGGAGAAGACCACCTTCTTCCTCATTCTTGAGCAGACACAGGCTTCCATCATCAGCTCCGCCTCCACGTCGGGCGGGGGAGTTCTCTTGTCCCTCTGTGGTCAAGCCAGGACTGTCATGGAGCCATGGAAATGAGCAAAAGGGCAGTAACATATACTAAAATATTGTAGATCATTTCAGGTTTTAATATAATGTCAGCCTTTCCTTATATTTTTATTTTTAGTGTGTGCAGAGGAACATGTCCTAGGAATCATTAATTTACTGAGCTCACTGGGCAGAATGTGGGTCTCATGTCCGTCCCCATTGTTTTATTGTTTGGGGGCATGTCTCATGCTTCTGTTGCATGGTTTTATTTGCTAAGCAAGCCTGCTTGGTTTTCTGGTTGAGCAAACCTGTTTTCTTGAGTGATCATTAACTTGCAGGGGGCTCCCATACTTTTTCCTTACTTACAGTCCCCTAGTGGGATTAACTGTTCAATCACCTACTTTGTCCCTTTACTCTGTCCCTATTGCAAAGAGGGAGGAATTGTTCTTGTTGATCAGTAGCGTTACCTGGGCAATTGGGTTTTATTAGAGAGAGACAGAGGCTCAAGTCCTGTGTAAGAGTGGGTGGGGAGAAATAGCTCTGAGAGACCAGGACATGCCAAAGCCATGTGGGGTGTTCTCAGCCATACTGGGTCTCTCACATTACAAAGGGAAATATTGAACCTTCACACAATGCAAAATGAGTGCCCTGCCCACAACAGGAGTTCTATGACTCTAAGTTGGAAATGGCTTTCTGTTTTTGAAATTATTAATTTTAAAAATAAACTTGGATTTATTTGGTCTTCATAATCCCTGGAGATGGTTAAGGTTTCAGATGGAAACATGGTTTCTGTTGGCTTAATGACCAGTGATCAAATTAAATACCATTTCTATACAAAAGTTTTAAATTTGCCTCACAGTCTAGGAAGAAAGGGGAAAATAGCAGCATAACTTAAAAATTAACTCTTCTTCTCAAACCCATGTTTATGCAGGTTTTGTCACGGTTTATTCAAAGCCCATCATAAACTTTCTTTCATCCTAATTATCCTCCATGATGCATTTAGGATTTCATTCTTCCCATTCCAGAAAAAAATTTTAAAAAGCCACAGTTTGCAGGCAACATGATGAGAACCACACAGAACAGGAAAATATACATAAAGATTTAGGTCTATTGCAGAAAAAAAAAAAATCTTCTCTCCAAAGCCATGGATTTAACGAGAGTGATCCTGTCTGGCTCATGATATCCTTAAGAAGAAACTTATACCTAGGAACACAGATGTGAATGAATTTACAGCTCAGGGTAACTTGTTGTTCTCCCAGAAGGAAGGAATTTGAAAGAAAATTGGTTTTTATCAGGAAACAGAATTAGTGACCTCAGTGACATTCTAATGATGGAAAGATCAGGGAGGTTTGGCGCAACTCTGCCAGGTCAGACAGAATCCAGAAAAGCTGAGGGGGGACTCCGTAGAAGCTTGACCCTGGGCTGCAAGTCAAGGAACCCAAGCAGGCTTCAGGGGGCTTCTTCATTAGAAGCTTCAAGAAGAATGGCTTCCACACAGGACTGTGGGTTGAGTGGAGGTTCATATAAAATAAATAGTACCTTGTCACTGCCCATATGAAAAAAGAGGGAACTGTGATTTGAATTGGAAACAATAACCAAGAAGGAAAACAGTCATTTTCTATGGGTACATGGTTAGCTAGATTTCTCTCAGAAGCCAAATGCAAGTGACATTTTCCTGTCAGGTCCTAATTCCCACCCATCAGGAGCTTGAGGAAAAAGGAAGACGATTGCAATCAGCTGGCTCTTTGGAGGCCTCTGCTCTGCAGGATCCTGAGGTATTTCAAGCCAGAGCCCAGGATGGGTTGTGGAAAGCTGATGAACTGCCAAGTACAGTTGTGAAGAAATAATAACTTATCATGCACTAACTTTGCAAGCTGAAGACTGTTCTCAGCTGTGACTGTGTCATTATAATTAATGCAATCCATCCAGCTGGCTAACACATCAGACAGGTAAAATGAGCCAGCTTCAGTCTCATGAGAACTGGCTTTTACATCATTGTTTGAGCCGTTCCCCTAGAAAAGCTAAAGGGAAAAAAAAAAGTCCTTACAGTTTTGTTTATTGTGCTTATCACAAATGCTGGAAGCTGACATTTGCATTGCTAATAGTCCTGTTTCAAAGTTTGACAGTTCAGCTGATCTTTAATGTGCTGTAACATTGTAACACCCTTGGGCAAAGTCAGTTCTCCCTAGGAAAATAGGCAGCCTCTAGGCATCCCTGGGGAAGCTGAGGTAACTTGCACACACCCGTATCCTAGTCCACAAGACTGGGTGAGCTCTGCTCTACCCAAACCGCCCCACTCTGGAGCCCAAAAAGTGAACTATTGGGCTCTGTAAATAGGGAATGGGGGGGGGAAAAAGCTTGTATATGTCCCTCAGGAGAATGTGAGAACTTATAAGAGATTCAAAGGACAGTAGTAGGGAAAAGTACAGAAAGGTACATTTATAATATGTTCTGGAGAGTAAATCAGGATATTTTTTCTGTAATAGGGAAA
>NW_006775864.1:1011697-1013716 GCF_000442215.2 Lipotes vexillifer
GGGAAAGAGGAGAAAGAAGATTCATCAACAGGTTTCAGTGGAGAGGAGAATTGTCAAACCTCTGTATAATAAAAGAAACATTACGCTTCTTGGAATATATGTCCTAGACTAAATTAGGAAAGGGTGGTGCTGGTGAAGAGCAGGTATGAAATCTGGAACCAACAGGTTAAGAATAGTCAGGGCTGAGTAGTCATGGTTTGGAAATATATGTATAAGCAGCTGAATTCAAAATAAAAACTCTAATAGAAAATATTAAATCAAGAGCAATTCAAAAATTTAGAGCAACATGTACCTTCAAAAGAAATGTCATTATGAGAACTTACTGTGGTATAGTTTCAATTTTTGAAACTGGGTTTAATCCAGGTAGGTGGATAAGATTTAGATGGAGACCTAAATTGTAATGTTGATGTTGTATGGGCAGAAGACTTTTCCTTTCCTTCCTTCTAGGTTCTTTGGCTGGTCTAACAATTACATTGATAGAAACAGATTTACAGGAGAAAAACAAATTTCATATGTGCAGAAATCCCATAAAAATATGGCACTCTCTGGCAGTCAGGTAATTGAGGCTTACATATCATCCTGAGCTAAGGAGACGGGGTTAGGAGTCTGAGGCTTCAAATGGGAGGAAAACAATTCACCGGAAGTTGAGAAGAGTAAATGCTTGGTAAACAGATGTTTGCCAGGCCACACAGATAAGTCTTTCTGATGTAAAAAGTTATCTCTGGTAATAGCTCACTTTCTGGCACAGAAATATATGAATTATGAATTATTTTTATATTTATAAATTATAATTTATAAATTATAAAGTTTTTTAGGCAATTAAGGGGGAGGTAAAAAGCTCTTTCTGAGTCTACTGTGCCCCAATTATCTGCACTTGAAATAACCCACATGCCAAAGTGGTACATTCTTGGGAGGTATATTCTGCTCCCCCTCAATGTAAAACTTAAGTTCATTGTCAAAAGCAAAAAGTCGTTGCCAAGACCCATTTCAGATGTTTACCCTCTGTGTTTTTTCCAGGAATTTTGTTATTTCAGGTCTTATGTTCAAGTCTTTAATCCATTTTTAGTTGATTTTTGTGTATAATGTAAGATAGGGGTCCAGTTTTATTCTTTTACATGTGGCTACCCACATGTGTCAGTTGGGTGTTTTACCAACTTCATTCATTGAAGAGCCTATCCTTTCCCCATTGCATATTATCGACTCCTTTGTTGAAAATTAATTGACTATGTATGCATGAGTTTATTTCTGGGCTGTCTGTTCTGTTACATTGAGCTACGTGTCTGTTTTTATGCCAATACCATAATGTTTTGATTTCTGTAGCATTGTAATATAGTTTGAAATCAGGAAACTTGACAACTCCAGCCTTGTTTTTCTTACTCAGTATTGCTTGAGCTATTTGAGGCCTTTTGTGGTTCCATACAAATTTTAGGATTGTTTTTTCTATTTTTGTGAAAAATGTCATTAATATTTTGATAGGGATTCCATTGAATCTGTAAATTGCTTAGGGTAGTATGGACATTTTAATAATATTAACTTTTCCAATCCAAGAACACAAAATATCTTTCCATTTATTTGTGTCTTCTTCAATTTCATCTATGTTTTAGAGTTTTCAGAACACTTTATTGCTTTTTAAAATCATAGTATTTACATCCTTATCACATTATAAGTAGCTCTAATTCATTTGGTAAAATATGTTTTATACACACACACACACACACACACACACACACACACACTATGAGTCCAGAAATAGACCCATACATATGTAATACTTAATTTATGACAATATTGACCTGACAAATCAATGAAAAAAGGATGAAAAGATCATCTTTCAAATAAATTGTGGTGGGACATTCAGGTGTCCATAGGGGAAAAATGAAATGTCCTCACCTCACACCATAAAAATCAATTCCAGGTAGATTAAAAACCCAAATGTAAAGGCAAACAAAAAAAACTTAAGAACTAAAAGAAAAAAATATGAACTTAGGGGTAGGGAAAGTTTCCTTAAAAATAATTTAA
>NW_006775864.1:1013888-1015422 GCF_000442215.2 Lipotes vexillifer
GAAAGTTTTCTTAAACATAATTTTAAAAAAAACAAAAAACTAAGTTTCCCAGGAAACAGAAAAGCAGGTATTAGCACATAGAACATTTTTTTATGTTTTAAATATTTGAAATTAGTTATGTGAAATTCCTTTTAATTACTTCTATCTTTCACTCTCCCTATTTTTTATCTAATTTAGTCTACAATGTGAAATCTTTGAGCCTGTTTATAGTTGTGAATAGTGAAATAACAAGCTAATTTTGAATAGTGTCATTGGGTAACAGCAAGTAATTGATCATTTTCATTACAGAGACCTTGCTTTAGGAAAGATTATATTTTAAGATGAATTTTAATTAATAAAAAAGCATATTTATTGTTTAAAAATAGACAATCCACGTAGAAAGAGGATCATATAGCTCATCCAGCATAGTGGAAAATGAACCTTGTGGTTATTATTTTTATAGATAATATGTACTTTCTTTTAATATTTATTTATTTGGTTGCACAGGTCTTAGTTGCAGCAGGCGGGCTCCTTAGTTACAGCTCCAGGGCTCCTTAGTTGCGGCTCGTCAGCTCCTTAGTTGCAGCATGTGGGCTTCTTAGATGTGGCAGGTGGACTCCTTAGTTGCAACTCGTGGGCTCCTTAGTTGTGGCTTGCCGCCTCCTTAGTTGCTGCACACAGGCTCCTTAGTTGTGGCATGCGAGCTCTTAGTTGCAGCATGCATGTGGGATCTAGTTCCCTGACCAGGGGTCGAACCCAGGCCCCCTGCATTGGGAGTGTGGAGTCTTATCCACTGCACCACCAGGGAAGTCCCTAGACAATATGTGCTTTTAAAAGCTGCTTTTTTTTGTAATTTTGTATTGCTGTGTACAGGAAACTGATCATAATAGATAGTCCTGCACACAAAGAGATGCAAAGACCTGAAGAAGCATCCTTGGGGGTTGGAGGTGGATCGGCAAACCTAAGATCATTCAGCACTCAGATCAGCACTGATGGGGGAGGGAAAATTCCATACGCTGAAAATTCCCCCATTGCTGCATCAGAGTGAAACGTGTAAGACCAAATGGTTGACTCGACTTGAAGAGGTGATTTCAATGAAAGATGAGATAATTTCACACTACGTTTTTCTTCTAGTTTCTTCAGGCCCATCTTAAATCTGACTATTTATATAGAGTCCTCATTTTTGGAAATGCATCACAGATGAAATGACTGTTTTAATTGATAATAATAGCTTATATGTACAGTGCTTCGCACTTTTTAAAGTGCTTTCGCACAATTTCTTTTCTTTAATTCTATCAAGCACCTATTAAAGGTAGACAGAGCAAGTATGTTTTTCCCCATTTTGTTCAAAATCATGCTACTAAATGATGAGTGATCTAAAGTGGCCTAGTTTTACCGGTTGATGGAGTCATCTAAGACATTGTTTTTCAGAGTCGTGGGCTGTGAAATCATTTTAATAGCCAGTAACCAATACTTTTAAAAGTAGTACGAGGGGCTTCCTTGGTGGTGCAGTGGTTGAGAGTCCGCCTGCCAATGCAGGGGACACAGGTTCGTG
>NW_006775864.1:1015562-1017812 GCF_000442215.2 Lipotes vexillifer
AAAAAAAAAAAAAAAAAAAAGTAGTATGAATTAGAACATAAAATTCAGAGTACACCAAATTCTGTAAGGGTAAATATTTTATAAAATTTTGTTCCAGTTATGTTTCAGTTACATTTCAGTTTTGTGTGCATGCATAGTCCTAATGAAACAATATACTTCTTACTGTTAATCACAGTAAAAAGGTTTGAAAAACTGATCTAGAAAAGCAAGAATTTCTCACTCACTACTTGGTTTCTGATAACTGAAATCCTATTAAAATTTCTTTATTAGGTTAAGTCTGTTCTACACAGAGTAGTTCTGGGAGACGTTAATAATTGATCCAGGAAAAAATGATTTTTTGATCAAAAAAAGTTTGAAAAAAGCTACATACTCTAAACCACCTTTGAATATTTACATGGAACAGCAGTGGCATATCAGATGATCACAGATAATTTGGGCACAGAATTTATTTCATAGCAGTTTGTAATCCATCTGTTTGGGGAAAGTTCAAAATAGGCACCGTACTCAACTAAAATATAACTTCCCAGGTTAAGCATCACTGTATGTGTCCCTTATTCAGACAACGGACTCATATACCTGAAACACAGAAGTAATAAGGGGCTAGGAGGATATGGTAGCAGAAAGCACTGGAGTAGCTCAGCAGTGTGGACTTTCCTAGTTTAGATTTCATATTTCGTATCTGTTACTGTTTCCCCTTGCTCATGAGAGCTTCTGATCTGTAGGGAGAAGCTCTGGTAGAATCAGGAGAAGTTCTGCTTCTTCTTACTGATACATTTTAGAGTGACTGTAAGGGAAAAACATGCCTTTTCCAGCATTGTTGGTCATTGAAAACTCTCAACACTTGTAGAAGGAAGATTTCTAGAACGCCTCCACTGAGCAGAGATCTCTCACGTCGTTCTCGCTTTGCACCCAGCCTCCAGGTTCTCTGTAAAAACAGCTACACCCATTTTATTCATCTGGTTTGGTGGATCCAAAGAGGGTGACAGAGTTGTGCCACTGGTACTGAATTTTCCACCACTAATGAAATGGCAGAATGGCTTCTCAAAGTTCAATTTAGGGACAATGAATGTCATTTGACATTTCTTGCATACCCAAGTATGTGGATTAAGATTAGTTCCTCTGGAGCAATTGTTATCAAACTTTTTTTTTTTTAATCTCAGGACGTCATTACAGTTGTAAACATTGAGGCCCCAAAAAGCTTTTATTTATATGGTTTTTTTTTTTTTTTTTTTTTTCCTTGCGTTATGCGGGCCTCTCACAGTTGTGGCCTCTCCCATTTGCGGAGCACAGGCTCCGGACGCGCAGGCTCAGTGGCCATGGCTCACGGGCCCAGCCGCTCCGCGGCATGTGGGATCTTCCCGAAACGGGGCACGAACCCGCGTCTCCTGCATCGGCAGGCGGACTCTCAAGCACTGCGCCACCAGGGAAGCCCTATATGGTTTTTTTATATCAATAATGTATTAGAAATTAAAGCTGAAACATTTTAAAATATTGGTTAATTTATTTTAAACTAACAATGAAAAATCACTATGTTTACGAAAAGTAAAGAACTGTTATTTTTCCAAAACAAAAAATGATTAATGAGAAGAGTGGCATTGTTTCATGATTCTGCAGATCTCTAGCATCCGGCTTAATAGAAGCAACTGGGTCCTCATATTTAATCTGTTATAATCACATGCCATATAGCCTCTAGAAAATTCCATTATACACTAACGAGAGAATGAGAGTGAAAAGAAAATAATGTCTTAGTATTATTATGGAAATAGGTTGGTACCCCGGGACCCACAAGTTGAGATACAAATGAAAGAGCAAAGGATCCATACACAGATTTGACCTCAGCACAGCAAGTTCCCAAAGATGGCTGGTGATCACACTTGACCTAAGAATCACCAATTGTAATCAAACCATGATTTAACATAGGAGCTATTCGTAGTGAAATAGTTTTCCCTCAAGAAAGAATTCCACAGCAAAATGAAATCATGGTTTGCACATTGCAGATATTGAAAACAATTCAGGATTTATAGCCCACTAAGCCTATTTATCTATTGCTTTGCTTATATATACCAGTTCTTTCAACTACCATAAAATAATAATTATATTTGAATAAGTCAATAAATATGCATTATTAAATCTGAATTTTATGGCATAGAATTTGGTTACTTTCCATGTTTTAAAAAGCACAAAATAGGGCTTCCCTGGTGGCGCAGTGGTTGAGAGTCCGCCTGCCGATGCAGGGGACGCAGGTTCGTG
>NW_006775864.1:1017948-1044272 GCF_000442215.2 Lipotes vexillifer
GCCCGCAAAAAAAAAAAAAAAAAAAAAAAAAAAAAAAAGCACAAAATACATGAGTATTCATGTGGTATATTGTTTATAACATTTTCCAAAAGACTCTTGGAGAGTATCTCAAGAGGATTATTTCTCTGGCAGGGGGAAAAAAAGAATAGCCCTCAATGAGATAAGCAGAACACATCAGAGAATCTGTTTTCTTTTGAGTTGTGTTTAAATGGGCTATGACACATAATAGAAATTCTGGAAACATCCAAAGGAAAGTACGTCTCCTCAGATTTTTCCTAAATCTGGATAGAGTTGGCAGCAGAGACTAGAATGAAATCTTGCTAGTTTAAGAAGCCCATTAGGAGAACCAAATGGGGCTGAGCCTTTGCCTTGCCCAAAGGCTAATGTGCCCAAGCTGAAGCACATGCAGACATCCTTTCTTGTGATGAGCTGAATTGCACCCCCTGCCCCCCACCACTGATTCATGCCTTGAAGGCCTAACCCTTCAGTACCTCCAGGTGTGACTGTACTTGGAGATAGGATCTTTAAAGAGGTGATTAAGTTAAAATGAGGCTGTTAGGGTGGGTCCTTACACAATCTGACTGGTGCCCTTATAAGAAGAGGACATTAGGACACAGAGGAAAGACCACCACGTAAGGACACAGTGAGAAGGCGGTCTTCTGCAAGTCAAGGAGAGAGACCTCAGAGGAAACCAAATCTGCTAACACTTTTATCTTGGACTTTTAACCTCCAGAATTGTGAAAAAATAAGTTTCTATTGTTAGAGCCACCCCATCAGTGGTCTTTTGTTATGGATGCCCTAGTAAACTAATACACTTTCTTATACCAAGGCCCTGTAATGACCATGGACCACAGGGCTCTCCTGTGAGATTTTAGTTTATCTTCTATTTTTTCATCTTTGTCAAAAATCAGATTTCTTTTTAAAAATAATTAACATATTTACTTGTTTCAAGAACCAAAAAAATATAGAACCACATACAGTGAAAGCTTTTCTCTCACCCCTAACCTCCATCTGTCCCATACTATCTGTTATTAATGTATTTTTGCAAAGCCTTTCCATTATAATATGTAAGACATCTAGAAAAGTACACAAGATCAAACATGGCATAACTCAGTGATTTATCCAACAGCACTTACTCATGAAACCATCACACAAATGGAAACACAAAATGGAATATTACCGGCAGCCTGGAAGTTCCCCTCAGGTTTTTTCTGAACCACTACTGCTCCCTCCTTCCTTCAAGTATCTGCTATTCTGACTTCTAATACCATAAATTTGGTTTCCAAGTTTCTTTACTTTATAGAAGTGAAATCCTGCCTGAATTTTCTGCCTGTATTGCTTTTGCTCACTGTTAAATTTGTCAGATTCATTCATGTCATGGTACATAGCCGTAGTTGATTTCATTGTCATAATGTTCCATGGTATAAATATGCCACAGTTTAAACTGTTGATGGGTACTAGGGTTGTTTCCAATTTTGAGTTGGTCAGATCATGCCATGAACATTCTTGTTCATATCTACAGATGCACACGAGCATGTTTTTTCTTGGATCTATTCTATCTAAAAGTAGAATTGCTGGATCAAAGACTGTGTAAATCCTCAGCTTTAGTAGATAATGCAAAAGCCTTTAAAGCAGTTTTATCAATTTACATGTCTGCACAAGTGACTTAAAGTTTGCTGTTCCACGTACCATCACAGGGTAATGTCAATTTAAAAAAATATTTTTAGCAATTCTGGTAGTTGTGTAATGGCATCTAATCGAGGTTTGTTGTTGTTGTTGTTGTTGTTGTTTTTGGCTGCGTTGGGTCTTCGTTGCTGCGCTTGGGCTTTCTCTCATTGCAGTGAGTGGGGGCTACTCTTCATTGCAGTGCGCGGGCTTCTCATTGCGGTGGCTTCTCTTTGTTGTTGAGCATGGGCTCTCTAGGTGCACGGGCTTCAGTAGTTGTGACAGGTGAGCTCAATAGTTGTGGCTCACAGGCTCTAGAGCGCAGGCTCAGTAGTTGTGGTGCACCAGCTTAGTGGCTCTGCAGCCTGTGGGGTCTTCCTGGACCAGGGATCAAACCCGTGTCCCCTGCATTGGCAGGCAGATTCTCAACCACTGCGCCACCAGGGAAGCCTCTCTAATCAAGGTTTTAATGTTCATTTCCCTGATGCTAATGAGATTGAGCAACTTTTCATAGGTTTATGGGTCTTTTGGATTTCCAAAAGTGATACAGTCTCTTTCTCACTTTTCCAATGAATTGTTTATCTTTCTTCTCATTAATCTGTAGGAATTGTTTGTGTATATTAGGTATGCACCCTTTTTCAGTTATGTGTGTTGCCAATTTCTTCTCTCACTTTGTGGCTTTCTTTTTACTCTTTTCATGGTATCTTTTAATAGCATCTTGTAATTCTTGATTTTAATAGAGCGCTATATTTTTTATTGTAGTTAGTGTCTGTCTTAGTCTGTTCAGGTTGCTTTAACAGAATCCCATAGACTGAGTGGTTTATAGCAGTAGAAATTTATTTTTCACAGTTCTGGAGACTTTGAAGTCCTAGATCAAGTTGCTGACAGATTTAGTGTCTGGTGAGGATCCACTGCCTGTTTCATAGACAGCGGTCTTTTTGCTATATCTTCACAGGGCAGAAAAGGCAAGGGAGTTCCATAGGGGTATCTTTTATAAGAGTATTAATCCCATTCATGAGGGCTCCACCCTTGGGACCTAATCATCTCCAAAGGCTCCACCTCCTAATACCATCACACTGGAGATTAGAAGTTCAATATATGTATTTGGGGGGAACACAAACAATCCAGAAATGTGTAGGTCTGCTTCCGAGCTCTCTTTTTTTATACTGTTCCATGATTCTAATTGTTTTCTTTTCCTGGAACATTCTTACTGATTACCTCAGCTCTGTCAGGTCTTGATACCCAGTGGAACGAGTCCTCCTTCTTCAGGTGTGTCTGCAGGTGACGTACCAGTGTAGACATGTAATGGTTTAAAAACACAAAGACCAAAAAAACTTCTCTTTCCTTCTCTATGGAAAAATGATTTGTGGTTTAACTGTCTAACTCTAGTCTCTCGGAAATCTGAGAAAGGTAGAATGTCAGCTGGGTTTCTAGACACATTCTATATGCTAAAAAAAATGGCCCTGATGGGTAAGCTGCATCTGGTTTGGGAGGATTGTGAGTGAAATAGTTTGGAGGCTTCCCTGAGTCTGCAGCATTCTTGTAATTGCACACCCCCTGCTCAGACCCATGAGAGCTGTGCCTGTGGGTCTGTGGTAAGAGATATTCGCTCCTGTGCATCATGGGGCTTCTAAGCCAGAGTGGCACCAACACCCATCCAATATTGCTTGTGTTATTGTACTTGAATTGACTACTTAGAGACCGGAGAGTAGCCCCTATACCCTATGAAGACACCACTCCTTATACTGTCCCTTACGAGTAAGTCCTATTTATACTTAATCCTGATTTGAATCTCTCTGAATAAGCTGATGCCAAGAAAGTCATTGGCATTTTTCACAGAAATAGACAGAATAACCCTAAAACACATATGGAAGCACAGAAGACCCCCAATAGCCAAAGCAATCCTGAGAAAGATGATGGTCAAAGAAAGAAAGAGAGAAGTGAGATGGTCAAAGAAATATGATGTTCCTAGGTCATTGTCCAAAATTGCAATGATTATTATGTGTACAGTTTCAGGTAACTGAGAAGTTAAGCTTTGGCAATTCTGGAATTATCAGTAGAGTTGTCTTACTAAAATCAAAGTTTAAAATGCCATAAACATTGGGTTGTATACATATTAAACAGAATAAAATTGATATATAAAGAGATAAAAAGAAGAAATGTTAATAAATGCTATGATCTTAAGCAAAGTTTCTTCACCTTTCTGGTCTTAGTTTCCTTATCTGTATAATGAGTGGTTTGAATTAGATTATCTGGAAGTTCATTCCTGTGTCTGAAATGTGTTGTTTTCATTATTTAGTATAACTAATTGATTATAATAATCCAAAAAAAATGGATATCTATGTAAATATTAGGCAGCAAGTATTGCTTAATTTTGGAAATACAAATTACTTTCTCTAGATGCTATTTTGGTTTTATTTATGTATTTTTTAAAGATTGGAGAGGAGGAGTGGTATCAGAATCACTGTGATCTGAAATCAGAGACTTCAAATATCTCACACCTATTCACAGATCTTTAGGTCATCAAGCACCATCAAGGTCTCCAGATGATTATGATCCATTCATTTCCTTTTGATTGAAAGTAACTAAGAGGAGAATGGGTACATTGACTTTCTTTCTTCATGGGAGTGGAATTCCTTTTATAGGTTGATTGACAAACCTGGGGCCAGAAATCTTACTAGACTATTACAGATATAAAATATTACATAATTTCATTAAAATATTATCATACAAATTCCAAATGTTGTGAACTAAATTATACTACCATAACTAAAGCTCAGTTGCCTACAGGAGTCAGGCATATATTGTTAATAAAGAGAGAGGGTGAAATTGCTATTTTTGTCTGTTGGCCAGATTAACTCTGAAGCCATCAGTTTGTCTCCTGTTCCCTAAAGTCTTGTGCGTATGAATCACCTGGGACTATTGCCAAATGCAGGGGGTTTTTTGCAGTAGGTTTGGGTGGAGCCTGCAAATCTGCATTTCTAGCAAGGTCCCAGACAATGCTACCATATCATGTCGAAATTCCACACTGAACATAACTCTATACAAAAACACTAGTTTTTATTAAACTGGATTCTGAAAACTCAGGTAGAAATCAAGTGTTTAAAGACCTGTCATTCTCCTCTTTGGCCATTGGGCTTTATTTCCCCATGCCACATCAGCTTAATAATGATATAACAAATTGCATTTCTCCAGTTACCTCTGAATTAACGATCTTGGAACCTTAAGCCACAAGTGGATTCCCTTCAGCTATTTCAGAGTTCCCAATGCTTGGCTCAAGCGGGACGACAAACGTATGCTTTCCACCTGCCTTGTGGCATTTGCCAGTGCCCTTTGCTCTTGTTCCAGCTGCGGCTTGAATGTCTCTTGGACTTTCCTAGGACAGTTGTGGGGTGTCCAACGCTCAGGCCACAGTGTCCAGCCCAGGCACTTACCATCACTCCAACGGAGGAAGGCCACCTATATCAGTTTTTATTGCATCCTTCTTAGCAGTAACTTGCACCATTGGAGTGTCATCTCATTCTATTCAAAATTCCTTTTTTGCCCCAAGCCTGGTCCACTATTTAGGGCCAAGCTTTAGCCCTTCAGCTCTCTTCTTCCTTTAGACTCAGAAGGCTGCTGACCACTTCATGCAAATACCGGCTTAACAAGCCACCCCTTGGCCCACCATTCCCACAAGCCCAGCAAAACCATTGGGATCATGAAGTGATTATAGTTTAGGCTCTTAATTGAGGTCCTTTTGGACACTATACTTCCTGCATGTACAAGGAAAAATAATAACCAGTGTTTATTGAGGGCTGGGAGAAGCAGATGAATTACCTGCTAGACTGCATAAGTCAGCATCTAGAACTGATGAATGAGTAGGACAAGCCAGGGTTATACAAAGGAGCTTTATGCCACCACTGGCACACTACAGGCAGGATCTAAAGCAGCAAATGGCAAAGAAACGCAATGCATAGCAATGATTAACCACTAAGGTGGTCCTGGCTCCCAGTACTGATGTTATTAAAGCTGTATTCGATTAAAATAGATATCTAAACTTGGATTGCCAGAAATTAGCCTGCAAAATATAAGAATATTCCAGATGGACAAGGAAAAAGAAGATTGTATAATAGTGATGATAATATGCAGCAATGCTTGACCAGCATCAACTGGAATATTATTTCCTATTCCAAGAATGTTAAAAACAGGATGAGCCCAGCATGCTGGGATCAGAAGAGAGTGGGCAGTGGTGGGTTAGACTCTCCTGCCCTGGGATGCTCAGGGGCACTGTCTCTGCCAAAAATGCCATATCCAAGTATCTTAGGATCTTTCTTTCTTATTTTTGAAGCCCTAGAAATAAGCCTTTCTGTTCTTTCTTACAGATCATGGTTATAAGTAGCAACCTTCATGCAGGTAATTCTTTAGTGCAACAAAAACATAGTTGGTGATGTTAACTAAAGACACAAATTATATTCAAGGAGGTAACTGCACATAGATTATAGAAGTCCATTGTATCCCCCTTTTGTAAAAAGCCTGCTGAATCAAGTATCTTTCGATTCTATACACTTCGGTCTCCTTCTCAGACCTAGCTTATTTACATCAGATATCTCCTACTTGGCTCCTTGAAAGGTTATATTTCCTGTCTAGCAATGATTTGTATTCCCTGTACTGCACTTATCTTTCCAGCTAACCTCAACATTTTGTCTCTCTTTTATCCCCAGAATACGGAAATGAAAAATCCATTTCTTGATATCTCTTCTGATTCCTTCTAAATAGTTGTACTTCTTTTAGATCTGTTTTACTTTCTAGACCAAGAATATTTGATATTTCCTGGAGAAGTCACAGTGAGTGGTACCTCTTGTTTACCCATTTGAAATGAGCTGCTGTGGTCATTTAACAAATACACAAAGCATCAATGCACAAGATGATGAAAAGATTCTCATAGAGAAGGGAGTTCTCCATCCCACGCTGCTGGTTTACATTTTAAACATTGGAGTCTGTGAACTGTACCATTGTCTAACGTCTCAGAGGGTCTTTGTGTCCAGGAATGGCATTATGAGTAATGCGTTCTACAGTCTTCCAGAAAAAAGACATTAAATAAAGGGGAGGCTATTTCTATCAGGTAATATTAAAACATTTACTTTCACATGCACTTGCTTTAACCAGCTTGAACAAGTTAGTTATTCCCAATAGATTATTCTCATTGGTAATTCCATAATAAAAGATTCTAGATATCGTGCTTTTCAGTCCCTGGCATTATAAATTTTATTTTAGAAGCTCAGTAATCGAATACTCATTATCTAATTATAATTAAGTAATGTGATTCCCTTAAGAATGCTTATAACTATTTAAATGAATATAGACTTAATTAAAAGAATTAAATTAGGAGATTAAAATTATTCAAAAGGGGTGAACTTTGTTCTTAAAAAACTGTAGAATGGAATGCTAAGAAAGAAAAAATAGAGGAAGGCAACAGAAAATTGGTAAAAAGAAACAGAAACAAAAGAGATCCCTGATGTGCCAGTGTGGAGGAACATTGTATTAATTTAATTATTTAATTGTGGAAAAATAAATAAGACATGAATAGCCTAGTAAGCCATATGCTTCTTGAAGATTGGAGTTAGGACTCATTAATTTTTGCATTCCCACCAGACCAATGGCGGGAACCTAGTGGACTCTCAATTAATATTTGTTGAATGAATAAGGAAGCAAATTCTCCCTGAAAGTTTTAAGTAACTTCATGAGTCCTTTTTCAAGTCATTTTGTAGATACAGTGTTTAAAGAAATTTATATTTGGATCTAATTAGAATATGTGCACTTGAGTGAGAATGTTAGTTTATGTGCTCTGGTCATTAAGTTTGAAGCTGATGAAACTGTACAGGAGGTAACTCTTCTCAGAGGAAGAGTTGGAGACTGTTTGGTTCCCTTTCTGTCTATAGCAGGGCATCCTTCACTAACTGGGAGAAAAAGCATGAGCCTACAGCACGCTTTATACATGCTAGCCTACTTTATACACATGAGCCTAGCCTACTTTATACACATGTTGAATTTGTGTACCAATCATACTAAATATTAAAAAGAAACTGATTATGAGCCCTTTGATGGACAGCATTGTAAAGGGAAGTGATAATGGTGATTTTGATAATAGTTTACATTATATCATATGAAACTGCCATTTTTATGTGAAACAGTTGAATATTGGCAATTTCATATGGTATAAACTAATATTTATTGAATGCTTACTTAGTGCTAGGCACAATGCTAAGTAATTTATAGTCAGTTAACTCATTTAACTTCCACCCAGAAAAATTTTTAACAGATGAGGAAGTTGAGACAGACAAGCTGCCCATTGTGGAAGGAAGACCTGAAAATTGAGCACAGTTTGACACCAGCCCCCCGTTTCTTAAACAGAATCCCAACCTGCCCAGGAAAAAGATGACTATTGTAAACGATATAATCAAAAATCTTGCCTTCTGATCACTTAATTACAGCAACAAAAATGTGACAGTAAAATATACCGTGTTTAATTCACAATGCAAATTGTCTGCTTCTAGAAAGGTGAAATGTACTTATAATACAGAGATGATTGCCACTTCATTATCAAGGTCAAGTCTTGTGGCTACAAAAATGAGTAAGAGAGAATCTTTATTCAAGGAAATAAGGTCACACTGGCTAAGGAGGAGGATAAGGAATTATAAAACTTACTGTATCACTAGAATTATATTTTTGTTGGCCACATGCTGCAAAACAAAAGTGAGAAAAATAAGACAAAAGTGAGAATACATAGTAGCAATGTACTATGGAGACAGATAAATATTTGAAAGCAGGCAAGTCCCAGAAAATTCCTAATCTGTGTCAGCTGTAAGTACATTGTCGCTAGGGATAGATGGCTGTGGGAACCCAGATGAAGAACAAGAATTCATTTTGGGGCTTCCCTGGTGGCGCACTGGTTGAGAGTCCGCCTGCCGATGCAGGGGACGCAGGTTCGTGCCCCGGTCTGGGAAGATCCCACGTGCCGCGGAGCAGCTGGGCCCGTGAGCCATGGCCGCTGAGCCTGTGCGTCCGGAGCCTGTGCACTGCAATGGGAGAGGCCACAACAGTGAGAGGCCCGCGCACCGAAAAAAAAAAAAAAGAATTCATTTTGGAGACGTCAGGGGAGGCTTTACAGAAGAAACAACTGGACAAGAATGAGTGGAATTTCAATAGGCAGGAAGAAGGGGAAGACAACTCAGGAAAACAGGACAGCCTGTACAAATAGAGGAAAGCGTGAAAGTCAACAGCAACATTGAATAATAAATGGTTCAGATGTCCAGGGAGCAGGGAGTGGATATTACATTATATTCTATATGCCTGGACCCCTGGAGCACATGGAATGTTGGAATGGTAACTTAGGGTCATATTGCGAAAGGGCCAGGATTGGGAATTTCATCTTTGTCCTAGAAAGCAATAATGAGCCACCATGCTTTTTCCCTCTTGAGCTGTAACTTTTATAGAGTGAAGTGTACAAATATTAAATGTACAGCTCAATCATTTCATATGTTGGTGTACTCAAAATAATTAAACAGATCAAGATTTATTCAGTAGAGTGTGGTTGGCTTCTTAGCCCCCTCGTCAACAATCTCCACAAGGGTAACTCTGACTTCTATTCTCCTAGGGTATTTTTGTCTGTTCTTGGCCATCATATAAATGGAATTGTTCAGCATGTACTCTTTTGTGTTTGATTTTTCGCATCAGTGATTTTTTTTTTTAATACTGACGAGGTTTTTGTGTGGAGCCATGGTTCATTTTATTCCATCACTGTGCTTTATTCCATTATGTGAGTATATCACAATTTTATTTCTTTCCTCTGTTGATGGACATCTGGGTCGAGTAGCTTCTTATTTTTTTCCCATGGAAGGAATACTAATTTAGTGGGCTTTATTACAGAAGCCCAGGAGTTGTTCTATATTAATTGATCAAGACACATTATCTTTGTATGGTGGGAACAAGTACACACAAGGGCGAACATAGCATCTATAATTAAGATGTTAAGTATACACCAGTGCTCTCTACTTTTCTATCTCAGTCTCATCTGAAAGCTCTGTAAATGATTTGACATTTAAGCTGTATTTGAGAAGCCACAGAATGCCAAAAACCATGCTTCACAGACTAGTACAATGCAGAATGTTTTTTCTCAGGATACTGATATGTGTGCTAGGGAAAAAGTCCATTTTCCAGGATTCTGGGTTAAGCAAAGTTAAATAGGTTTTACTCAATGTAGGGAATGTCATGGTCTTTATTTTACTAATCGGTATTTTGCATCTCCAAGAGTGAAATATAGAACATATACAGCATTTCCCACACTTGAGAGACCAAATATCTTTTTTCTTTCCAGAAAGCCCGTTATCATCTCCCAGAATTAATGTTTCCAAAACTCAACATGGAAAATTGTATACAACTGTATAGACTTAACTGTGAACTATGTCACCTCCTCCCAATATTCATATGTTAATGCCCTAACCCCCAACGTGGCTGTTGTTGGAGATAAGGTCTTTAAGGAGGTAATGAAGGTTAACTGGGGTCATAATGGTGGAGCCCTAGTCCAATAGGATGAGTGTCCTTGTGAGAAGAGGAAGAGACACCAGAGCTAGCTCACTGTCTCTGTGTGTAACAGAAGAAAGGCCATGTGGGGACATAGTGAGTAGATGGCTGTCTGCAAGCAAGGAGGGAGGCCTCACCAGACAACCCTTCTGGCACTGTGATCTTAGACTTCCAGCCTCCAGGACTGTGAGAAAATAAATAAATGTTTAGGCTACCCAATCTGTGATGCCTTGTTTTGGCAGTTAAGCAGACTGATGTAACCTCTAAGTAAGGTTAAAATCGGTCATCAAAATCATGTGCACTCCAAGGACATAAAATGGCTAACCCTCCACAGATTTGTTTGTATCACTTTTCCATTTTCAGATTATTTGCAAACTGGATACCCTCCCTATCAGAAGAATGTGGCGATTTCCCCTCCTGGATCCTCTTAGAGCAAAATAAATCCACACGAACAAGACACTCATATGCTTTATTCTCTCTATAAAACTGCCACTAAGTTGAGTTCTGCACTGTTCAAGACTTGCATAGCCCTACAAGTTCAGGCCACTCTTTTCTTTGACAGTATTCGCTATCGCTCGATTAACAGTGAAGGATTTTTATTGCCTTTCTTCTGTGGGGACGATTTATATGCCTCTTAATTTGTGTAAGTTGGACTACATTGTAAATGATTTACCCTCTAAATTCCAAAGTAAACTTGCCAAAGAGATGACCTTGTTTATTAAAATCTAATTAACTGAAGTTTTAGAATGTCCCGGAGTGTGTTACTGAATTTCTGTCTTCGTCCAGACCTAATAAACATCAAAGCCCCAGCTGGCTAGAGTTAAACAGTAAACTCCAAACCTCACTGTGAAATTATCTAGTTAGTTCTTCTTTCAGTCCTTTTCTCTGAGAGTGCAGGTCCAAGAATCTTTCCCCAAAATATGTTGGCTATCATATTTTAGAAAGGCCAGGTGTTCCTCACTTGATTAGTTTTGATTTGAAGAAAGAGATCAGGTGCTCTTTATTCCCTGGATTAGAAACAAAAGGAAGCTGCACTTGTTATTTGTATTCCCCAGCAATGGTCAGAATGTGCTAATTATATGCCACTTCAAGTCATCCTCTGGACAGGGTTATATGCCATCTATACACTACTTGTATACATAGGACATTCATGAGTTTTGCTTCCAAAAGCTTGTAAAATAATGTCAGCAAATTGATTACAGACATATGTGATAAAACATAATTGATTAAGCTCCCAGTGTATAAACAAAATCTCCTGATGCTGCAGATTCCTCCAGCTTCTATCCTATTGCTTCTTCCATTTCTCATTTCTCATTCCAACTTCAAAATAACAGTTTAGGGTTGGTCTCTACCCTCTTGTTTCCCATTTGATTATGAGGCATTGAAAATTTTCTTTATTACTCTAGAGGAAGTCTTTGAGATAGGTCCACCAATGATCTCCATATTAATATGTCCAATGTGCACTCTAATTTTTTAGATACTAGACTCTTTGCAATGTTTAATATAATGGACTACTTTTTTTTCTCCCTGAAGCTCCCTTCAGGCTTATATTACACATAATTATTTTGGCGTTCTCCCTCCCAAATTTCAGATCATTTATTTTCCGTGTCCTTGGGTCATCTGTCTTCCTTCATGCTTGAGACTGAGAGCAAATCTTAAGCCTCTTTCCATGGCTGCCATCTGCCTCGTGTTAGTCTCAGTTACCGAGAGATAATTTGAAACTTTATTTTTATTTGGACCATCTCATCCTAAAGAGTAAGTGCTTTTCCTTATTTTAGCTGAGGCCTTTTTCACATGTTTACATCCCACAGCATCTTCAAGATATTGATAACATAAAAACAAATATCGATCCTCCTAAGGGCCCTACAGAGTTCAGAAACAGGTAAAGGAAACCACTTCCACCTTCAAACGAGTCTTTTCTGTGCACTAGGGGAGAAAAATGAGCTGCTGAGATGAAGTGGGAATGACAAAATGTGTCAAGGATGATGTGATGTTTGTAGAGAAAAGAGTGTGGTAATCATCAATATAAGAATCATTTCTATGGATTTGTGTTACTTGGAGGGGGCTTTAGAAATGGCGAAAGAGGGAAAAAGCAATGCTCCTTAGTTAAAAGAAGAATGCTTGTATCATTGAAATAAAGTACCTTTTAGGATGGTCAAATCCACAAAATAAAAATTCAAGGTGTATTAAATTTTCTTCTGAGGCCAAATTCATCAGAACCAGTGTTCTTGTGAGTAATCTATTTAAGAACAAATTTAGGGGGTGGAGAGTCTCATTATTCTCTTTCATGATTGTGAAAACCTGTGAGGACAGTGAAGTAGTACTTTACACAGAGAATAAATCTGATAATGTTTATGTTAAATCCTAGTGTTATTAGGATTTTTTTCATGTTCAGGGAAAGGATCATAAATTAGGTGACTTCTGTTGTCTTGGAGTTTTTAGCACTGGCTCCAAGGCTGTGAACTTGACTAAGGGGTCAAGTACCCCCACATTCTAAAGCCAAGTGCAGCTCTGGCTCAGTTACCTACATTGGGTGACGTAAGAGAAGCCTAAAAATTCCTGGAGAAGTTTAAGAGACCAATGGGAAAGATTTATTTGTGGAGTTGTTAGCATATTCTGTCTACCTCTAACCATCCCACCATTATGGGAGAACTTCACGAGAATGAATCAGAGAGCCTGACCCATGACTGCTGGAGCTAGAGAGGACAGGACCAATTCACAGCAGCCTGGAGTCTCCCTGACTGGCTTCAAAGTGAAGGGACTCCAGCATGTAGTCAACACCCCCCTTTCGGAGTTCAGTGAGACAAGAATGCATCATGTGCCCTGTGGGCCAAATGTACAACCGGTGGGATGAAGCCAGTCACAAGCTACCTAGAGAGGAAGTGCCATCGAGCCAGGAGCAAGACTGAAGAGGAGCCATGACAAAGCAGAGGGGAGTCAGAAGTGGCGAGATTTGTCTGCATTTGTCTGTTGGTTAGAAATAAAGCTTTAGGAACACTGAGAGAACCCAGAACATTCACCTTAATTTTAAAAGATATACAGGGCCAGTATAAGCAAAGATTTTCCCATTGACTACTTTTGAGATGCCAGGAGTTGGCCATTAATTGCTGGTGACGAAAATACATGGAAATGTCAAGGAGGCCACACATCAAGTACTCTGTCCTTGCCAATCATATAATATATGAGGCACAGTTTTCAAAAACACAAGGAACCCTTGTTTAGGGAAAATATGGGTGTAAATAGTTCAATTCAGTGAAACAGTTTTCCTATATGATAAAAAAATTTTCATATCATTTATAGGAAAACAATTGAAATTATTTAAGCAGAATTTGAGAACATTTTCTCTTCTTAAATTCTAGAGTGGTAGAGATTGGTCTATTTTTCCTAGTTCAGCCACTAACTACTTGAATACCTTAGACCAGGCATAGTTTTATTCCAAATCTGTTATCTCACCTGAAAAATAAGGGTGAAAACTAATCTCCCAAACCATATGTTGGATACTGTATTAACATTTTCTGGAGAAACTACATAGAACCACAAAGCCCTATCCTCAAAGGGCTAGGTAGTGACCCTATGCCATTGAGAAACAGACCAAACATTTATGTTTTAAGCCACACATTTAAGTTTGCCAGATTTATTCAAATGCTTACTATTTGTTTTCTGTAATAACAAAGTAAACAAACATAAGTAGAATCAAAGAACTACAGGGGAGGAAAAAATATATATTTTCCTCTACCTATCATAGGCTCTTCAGTTGGGGTCCTCTAAATTAGCAAGAGAAAAACAAACAGAATATGTTTGTTAATATGTACCTATGGTAGTACCTATGTACCTATGGAAGTACCCAGTGATGAATAACCCAAAGGGATGGTTAGAACTTGGGCTCATATACCATCTTTAGCCAAAAGACAAGGGGTTTGGGACTTCTGTGTGAGGGAGGCAAGTTATGAGAAAGTGACCAGGAGAAGCATGGTAATGAAGAGTTGTTTAGTAAGATTTCTTGTGCAGGTTTCCTTTACAAAAAGAAAACTTGTGCCCTGTTTTTAGAACTTTTCCTGTGTCTGCCGACCTCAGTGGCCTTTAGCTCAAAATACTCTATATGCCAAAGAGGCATACTTTGAAGTTCCATATTCTGATACCCTTCAGAAGCAAAATATATAGCTTATCTGTGTAAAGAAACAATGGCCCAGATAAATTCAGTAACTTACCTTTACGTAGATGCAGAGTTGAAATAGGACTCCTGTCTTTAAGATCTAATTCTTTCCATTATATTAATTATATATGAAACTTCTGATTGAATATGATTTTCTAAAGAAAAAATAAAACCTCAATTATAGAAAAGAAATAATGAAACTGTTTAAAGAACATTCAAGGAACTCCAATTATAAGAAAGGTCTCTCTCATTTCTCACCATTGATAGTAAGCACATACTGATTACTATTTTAGGATTGTGCCTAGATGGCTTCTATGTTTATTCATGTATTTATTCAATCATGAAACATATGGAATGAGCCACTTTTAGGTGCTTACTAGTATTCGGTTTATAAAGTTGCATGAGACAGTATATCTGGCTTCAGGGAACTTGCATTCCAGAAGGAAAATCAAAGAACAATTTGCATAAAATCCTGAAATGGTTACAAAGGCTTTCTAAGAGATTCTAAACTGAACAGATAATTGCCGTGCATTTACAAAAGGCCTAAGCTATTCCCACTGAAAAGGAGTAACTGAATCTGTAATTACTTCCATTTCTTAGGGGACATATTCAGGGATTCTAAAGATCTAATTGTGATGGTTGTTTTCTTAATTACTCTAATTGTTTTGTAGAAAACAGGACGATACATCCATTGAGGAAAGCTCAATAGTCAGTGGTGACTGAGGAGGCCATTAGAAGTATTTTAAAAGTTCTACGTTATTGTGTATTAGACAGCTCTGTTGCTTATTTCAACTTCTCATGATCCAGCCATGCTTAGATAGCCCCCATGTGCTCTATGAGCAAAGGCATTGGCTTCTGATCATGATTTTCGTAAATGAACATAGAGGAACTGGCCAACCTGCTCCATGGTGATGGTAGGGCTGCCTTTTTAAGAACATGTAATCATCTCCACATAGTTGTTTCAGTGGTGCTAGCAATATTCCTCCCTCTCCCCAATCCAACCTCCATCATTCATAGAGATATGATTTCTAAGAGCAGTCTTTTGTCTCATTAAGGCATTGCTTTCTTAAACATGGATGGAATGGTTTGTCACATTTTTCTCTGAAAGTGGCTTTTAATAGGGGCAAGGACAGAGGAAGAATGAGAGTATTAATTTCCTGTTAAAGGAAAGGCCGAGGAGTGCATCCCCAGGCAGAGAAGATATAGAAAGATGGAGTTGAGGACCAAAAAAATTAAAAATAAATTAAAAAAGCAAATAAAAATTCTCGCTTACTTGAAAACAAATGTTTTAACTAAAACTATCCTTGACTTGAGTTTATATGTTTCCTGCCTTTCTTATGTATATTAGGTATGAACTAGTAAATAATTAGGTAGTATTTGGTATTATACCTTGAAGACACATCTCATTCCTTGGTGGAGTCTGTCTCACTTTGCATAATGGATATGTTTCTGAACGGTTATTTGGGAATCAAAATTTGTCAGGTTCAATTGTATATCCTTATTTCCTTGTACCTCCAAAGTTGTAGGGAGCAAATGAGATCATCCAAGGGAAAGCACTGAGTATTTTTAAACTCTATACAACTGTAAGTTATTTATGTGTTTTTTATTTAAGAGATGGAAAGAATAAGAACAATGCAAAGTCCTTTAATACAAATAATACTACTGAATCTGACATCTTTAGTGCAAGTTAATAGTAGCATAGTAACAATCCAGAAAAACTCAGGAAAATTCTTACAGGTTTTTACCTTTTGACCTACTTTTTTTTATTGTATGTATTTAAGGTGTGCAACTTGATGATTTGATGTATGTATACATTGTGAAATAATTAAGCTCATTAACACATCTATTATCTCACATAGTTACCTTTTTCTACTGAAGTATAATTGTCTTAGAATATTATATGTAACATAGTGATTCAATATTTTTATACTTTACAAAATGATTACCACAATAAGTCTAGTTGCCATCTGTCACCATACAAAGTTATTAAATATTTACCATAGGGAAATTTACCATAGGGAAATATTTACCATATTCCCTGTGCTGTACATCATATCCCCTGACTCATTTATTTTGTAACTGGAAGTTTGTACCTCTTATTCTCCCTCACCTATTTCACTCATCCCCGCAACCCATCCCCTCTGGCAACCACCAGTTTGTTTTATGTATGTATGACTCTTTCTGTTTTATTATGTTTGAGAGTTTTATTTTATAGATTCCGTATATAAGTGAAGTCATACAATATTTGTCTTTTTCTGTCTGACTTATTCCACTTAGCATAATACCCTCCAGGTATCCATACATGTTTCGCAAATGGCAAGATTTCATTCTTTTTTATGGCTGAGTAATATTCCATTATATATATATATGTATATATCACATCTTCTTTATCTATTCTTCCGTTGTTGGACACAAGTTGCTTCCATATGTTGGCTATTATAAATAATGCTGCAGTGAATATAGTGGTGCTTATATCTTTTTGAATTAGTATTTTTGTTTTCTTCAGAAAAATACCCAGAAGTGGAATTGCTGGATCATATGATAGTTCTATTTTTAATTTTTAACATTATTTGCATACTGTTTTCCATAGTGGTGGCACCAATTTACATTCCAACCAGCAGTGTAGGAGGGTTCCTTTAAGGCCTGTGTTTCCTTATTGATTACCTGTCTGGTTGATCTGTCCATTGATGTAAATGGGGTGTTAAAGTCCCCTGCTATTGTGTTACTGTCAATTTCTCCCCTTATGTTTATTAATATCAGCTTTATGTATTTAGGTGCTCCTATGTTGGGTGAATATATATTTACAATTATTATATCCTCTTTTTGGACTGTTCCCTTTATCATTATGCAGTGTCCTTATTGATTACCTCTCCTTCAAATATGAATGTTAGCCTTGCCAGGTAGAGTGTTCTTGGTTGTAGGTTTTTTCCTTTCATAGGTTTAAATATATTGTGCCACTCCTTCTGGACTGCAAAGTTTCTGCTGAAAAGTCAGCTGAAAGTCTTATGGGAGTTCCCTTATAGGTAACTAGTTGATTTTCTCTTTTTGCTTTTAAGACTCTCTTTATCTTTAATTTTGCCATTTATTATTAAATTATTATAATGTATTTTGGTGTGGACTTCTTTGGGTTCATCTTCTTTGGGACTCTGTGCTTCCTGGACCTGGATGCCTACTTCCTTTCCCAGGTTAGGAAACTTTTCAGCTATTATTTATCCAAATAAGTTCTCTCCCTTTCTCTTTCTCCTCTCCTTCTGGGATCCCTATAATGCCAATTTTAGTACACTTGATGTTGTTTCAGTGGTCTTTTAAATTATTCTCATTTTTTAAATTTCTTTTTTCTGTTCAGCTTGGGTGATTTTCACTACTCCATCTTCCAGTTTACTGATCTGTTCCTCTGTATCATCTAATCTACTGTTGATTCCATCTAGTGTATTTTTAGTTTTAGTTATTGTATTTGTCACCTCTTTGCTTCTTTATATTTTCTGACTTTTAGTTAAACTTACTGGGTTCATCCATTCTTCTCCCA
Organism: Lipotes vexillifer; assembly: GCF_000442215.2. Taxonomy (NCBI): domain Eukaryota; kingdom Metazoa; phylum Chordata; class Mammalia; order Artiodactyla; family Lipotidae; genus Lipotes; species Lipotes vexillifer. The sequence continues at coordinate 1,035,855 of NW_006775864.1, forward strand.
AGTTCATTTGGCATCTTTGTAATCATTACCTTGAACTCTATCAGGTACGTGGCTCATCTCCACTTCATTTAGTTCTTCTGGGATTTTGTCCTGTTTGTTTGTTTAGAACATATTCCTCTGTCTCCTCATTTTGCCTAATTCTCTGTGTTTATTTCTGTGTATAAGATAGGTCAGTTACATTTCCCTGTCTTGGAGAGGTATCCTTCTATAGGAGACATCCTGTGGGTCCCAGCAGCACACTCCTCTTTGGTCACCATAGCTATATGCTCTATGGATGCCCTTTGTGTGAGCTGCATGGGACCTTCCATTGTGGAGGAGCTGACTATTGTGGGCATGCTGGCATGCAGAGCTGGCCCTCAGCCCAGTTGGCTGCCAGGCCCTGCTTTGTGTGGTGCCTTCTTGCCTGCTGGTGGTTAGGGCTGAGTCCCAGGGCAGTCGGCTGTGCAGTCCAGGGGCTCCCAGGGCCAGTGCCAGCCCACTAGTGGGCAAGGCTGAGTCCCGGGTGGCTGCTTGCAGGGCCTGGGGGTACCCCAGACTGGTGTTGGCTTTTTGGTAGAGAGGTCCATGTCCAGGGCAGCTGGCTGCTGGGTCTGGGAGGGCCTGGGGCTGGTGCCAGCCCAGTGGCGGGAAGGTAAGCCCCAGCACTAATAGGCTAGAGGGAAGACTCCAGAATGGCTCTTGCGAACACTAATGTCCTCGTGGTAGAACAGACTCCCCAAAATGGCTGCTGCCAGCCTCTGTGTCCCCAGAAGGAGTCCCAATTGCTTCTTACCTTTCTAAAAGGCTCTCCAAAATCAGCAAATAGGTCTGACCTAGGCTTCTTTCAAAATATTCCCTCTACTCTGGACTGAGAGGGTATGAGGTTTTACATGTATCCTTTAATAGCAGAGTCTCTCTTTCCTACAGCCCTCCAGCTCTCTTGTACACAAGCCACACTGACTTTCAGAGCCAGGTGTTCTGGGAGCTCATCTTCCCAGTGCAGGACCCCCAGCTTGGGGAGCCCAATGTGGGGCCTGGACTCCTTGCTCCTTGGGGAGAACCTCTGCAATTGTGATTTCCTCCCATTTGTGGGTTGTCTACCCAGGAGTGTGGTCTTGACTATACACTGTTTCCACTCCTACCTGTCCTGTGGTTCCTTCTTTGTATCTTGTGGAAAATTTTTTCTGCTGGTTTTCAGGTTGTTCTCATAGATAGTTTCTCTTTAAATAGTTGTAATTTTGGTGTGTGCCTGAGGGAGGAGGTGAGTTCAGGATCTTCCTATCTGTCATCTCGGTGACACCCATCTGGCCTACTTTTTCTGAGTACTTGCTATGGAAAAAGTACAGTCTACTTTCTTCCAAAGTAGCATAATGTCTGGGGATGGTCATTAGGAGACAGAAAGGATCCAGAGGAAAGATACAAAAATTTATAGGAAATTTGAACATATTCTTTGAACCAAAATTACACAAAGTATCCCAAAAAGTTTAGAAATGGTCCTTGAGATGAAGATTTGATGCTATAAAGTATTGGCATTTCCAGGAGATTACAGCGGCAAATGGTGACAATTGAATAGAATTTTACTTTTAGGCAAACCATAGATATTTGGTTTTTGCTGAATGAGATACAGTTTCTATTATAAAGGTAGTTTGGGAATTTGCCATTGATCCTTATTCCCATCCCCAGACCCCAGCACCTACTAATCTACTTTCTATCTTATATATTTGCCTTTTCTGGACATTTCATATAAATGGAGTTAAGGCATATGTGGTCTTCTGTGTCTGACTTCTTTCACTTAGCATTGTGTTTTTGAGGTTTATTCATTTTGGGTTGTATGTATCCACATTTTATTTCTTTTGCTGATGAACAATGTTCTATTGTGTGGATATACTACATTTTGATTATCCTTTTACTAGTTGATGGACATTTGGGTTGTTTCCACTTTGGGGCTGTTGTGAATAAAGCTTCTGTAATCATCTACCTAGAAGTCTTTGTGTGGACATATGCTTTCTCTTGGGTAGATATCCAGGAATGGAGTTTTGGGTCATATGGTAAATCTATGTTTAACTTTTTAGAAACTACCAAACTACTTTCAAAAGTGATTGCACCACTTTGCAATCCCATGAGCGTTGTATGATGATTCCGGTTTCTCCAGATCCTCGTCAACGCTTATTATCTGTCTTTTCTATTATTCTGATAAGAGTAAGGTGGCATCTCAGTAGGTTTTTAATTGCATGTCTCTAATGACTAATAATATTAAGCATCTTCTCATGTGTTTATTCCCCATTTCTATGTCTCTTTGACATCTTCTGTAGCTAAATTTTTGACTCCCTGTATTCTTCCAGAAATTTCTACCTTGGTGATTCTGTGATGGAAATACATGAATGTTCACTGACTGTAATTCTATTTGTTTGTTTGTTTTAAGTAAACAAGTACTTCTAAAACTTCACAAAGCAGAAGAAACTCTTCTCTGCTAGAATTATAGAACATACTCATAGTGTGGTAACTTTTATAACATTTGGTAGAAAAGCAAGCTTATAATTGCAGACACTTGGACTGTTTATTTTCCTCTAAGGATTTGTTTTTTTTACTGAGCTAAGGGCAAGACCAGCGTGCCTAGAGGCTTGTTTGCTTTCTCAGCAGGATAAGAAAAGAAGGCAAGGGAAGAGCAGCAGAGTAAGACAGAGTTCCTCAGAACAATAGTACTGACGCAAAATAACTGTAATGCCAGGTTAGAAAAGCAAACTCTGTAGAATCAAGTTTTCCTTTAATAACAACACTGATAGATTATGCAAGAGTCTGAGTTCAGGGCCTATTTGAAATGGATGACAGAATTTTTCTAATATACCAGCTTAGCAATAGATGTAATTAGATTATGCTAACATGATAAATAGTTACTGAATATCTCCCTAAATTAGATTGACCTCGATCATTAAAGATCATAACTTTCAATGAAGGCTTGTTTTGCTTGCTAAATAATTTTCACACAGGTGCTAAGATAGAAGTCTTATAGGTATTTGGAAGGGTGCCTCTTCAGGTCTCAGGTTATTTTCTATTCATCCACACATCATTTTTTGAAAGTCGGTTATGCTGTAGGATCATGCAAGAAACTTCATGCTAGCCAAACTACTTTATTGCCACCCATGAATTTGTTTCCACAACCAATTTGTTTCCAGCAGAGTTGACTGTTCGGTGAGTTTCACAAACAGTTGTTTGTGACTTTAAAATCCCTGGCCCTATTTATATCCCTGATCAAAAGTGAACGAGAAGGTAACTTTGTATTTTTTTTTTTTTCTCAGCTGATAATTATTTTCTCCTATTTTCTTGGTTTGGTTAAGGAATATCTGAGGGTTACCACTGCAGTAGTCCCTCATCCAAATTTTTGCTGTATGTGGTTTCAGTTACCCTTGGTCAACCGTGATCTGAAAATATTAAATGGAAAATTTCAGAAATAAACAATTCATTCGTTTAAAATTGCAGTGCTTTTGTTCATTTTACTTAATAATGACCCCAAAGCACAAGAGCAGTGATGCTGGCAATTCAGATATGCCAAAGAGAAGCCATTAAGTGCTGCTTTTAAGTGAAATGGTGGTGACTTAGTAAGGAAAGAAAACCATATGCTGACGTTGCTAAGATTCATGGTGAGAACGAATGTTCTGTCCATGAAACTGTGAAGAAGGAAAAAGAAATTCGTGGTAGTTTTGCTGTCATACCTCAAACTGCAAAAGTTACAACACAGTGCTTAGTTAGGATGCAAAAGGCATTAAATTTGTATGATAAGATATTGTGTGTGTGTGAAAGAGGCCACATTCACATCTTTATAACAGTATATTGTTATAATTGTTGTATTTTATCATTAGTTGTTGTTAATCTTACTGTGCCTAATTTATAAATTAAACTTTATCACATATATATACAGTACATATAGGAAAAAGCACAGTATATATAGGGTTCAGTACTATTTGTGATTTCAGGCATCCACGGGGGGTCTTGGAACGTATCCCCCGAGGCTAAGGGAGACTTCTGTATTAGCTGAACTGTAACCTTTTGTAAACGTCAATATACCATTAAAAACAGTGGTTAGCTTGGGGATGGGGTAGTTCTAGACCACTTTTACTTGGTGTGCTGATGGCGTAGGGGATGCCTGTGAGTATAACATTACAGATATCTTTGAACTTACTAATCACAAATAATTTTCTCAATGTTTCAGGATACCTAAGTGTATCTAAAAAGGTACATTTTCACCTCATCTGTAAATGAAAATTAAAAGAAAAAGGCTTTTAATTGACAGAGTTGTTTTTTTGGTTTTCTTCTGTTTTGTTTCTCCCCTCTTTTTTGTGGAAAATCCTAGATTGGGATCCAGATAATCTAGATTTGAATCCAGACTCTATAGTTATGAGCTGGTGACCTTGGTCAAGATAAATTCTCTGATTCTCATCAGTAAAATGGGGATAATGATGCCTCTATGGAAGAATTGACTTCAAATTAGATGTTGTATACAAGAAATAGTCTAATATACATAGGTATTCAATGATAGATGCCGTATTGTTATTATTCTTTTCTATGAATTAGAGCAGTGGTCTTCATATTTTTTTTTTTTAAAGAAGGATATTTATTTATTTTTGCTGTGTTGGGTCTTCGTTTCTGTGCAAGGGCTTTCTCTAGCTGTGGCAAGCGGGGGCCACTTTTCATCGCGGTGCACGGGCCTCTCTCACCATCGCGGCCTCTCATGTTGCGGAGCACAGGCTCCAGAGGCGCAAGCTCAGTAGTTGTGGCTCACGGGCCTAGTTGCTCTGCGGCATGTGGGATCCTCCCAGACCAGGGCTCGAACCCATGTCCCCTGCATTAGCAGGCAGATTCTCAACCACTGTGCCACCAGGGAAGCCCCCATAATTTTTGATACCCTATTTAAAAGTTTTTTGAGCACATATTTACAAATAAGTATAAAAGTAAGATACAGGTTCTAGTGAATTAACATTTTATGTTCAATATAAAAAAATAAAGTTTTTAAAAATGATATAAAGTTGTCATTAATAATATCTTCTCAAATATTAATAGAAATTAATCATTTTTCCTTTAATTGTTTTAGTAACTGTGATGTGATTAAATACGTATTATTTTAAATAATCTTGGATTACCAATTTGAAGATCTTCCTCTCTGTGTTTTTCATTTTGATACTTGACTTTATTGGCTATCATAGTTGAAAAATATTACCTAAAGGTACATATAACAAACTAGATAAAGGTATATTGCTAAGTGCGCCTACTGAATCATGATGTTAATTTTTCAGTTTCATTGACCAGTAATGCAAAGGTTTTGATCAAATGTAGTAAATTTCTGTCATCTCTGAATCAGTTTTATTTGCAAAGTAACTGAATAATGACCCATTTCAGTATTATAAAATAAGTCCAAAACCCACTGGAACTCTATATTTACAAGATTATTACAAATATTTTAAAATTATGTTTCCAAGTTGTGGAAGTGTGTAGATGTGTAAATTCTTATGAGGTTATGCACATGTAAATTTTGGCAATAAGATTACATAGTGATTGGAATATTTCCAAACATTTGTTTCCAGAATACTCTTACATTAACACAAGATTTGTTATAAAGTAGTCACCTTCTCATTCATTGTAAATGAACCAACAATGCCAAGTATCAGGTAAGGCTGTTGAGCATCCTGACACATGACTGCAGGCCACCTAGTGCAACGTCCATCAGAAAGTTAATTATTAATAAGGTGTAAGTTACTTCTCACTGCTAGAGTAAATAAATGTTGGCTTAAATGCTTTTTTCCCCACCTCAGAGATATTCTCATGCCCCTTCCCTAACCCTATACTCGACTGTGGGGATAAGTTGCACATTAGGCCACCATGATTGTCAGTGGGATATTTGCTCAATAAATTCCCAGAGGAAAAAAGGGCACTAATGATTTGGAGCAAGAATTGGCAAGTGTTTTCTATAAAGGGCCAGATAATAAATATTTCAGGCTTTGAGGGCCATATGGTCTCTATTATAACTACTCAGCTCTGCCAGTGTAGCCTGGAAGCACCATAGACAATATTGTTAAAAAAAGTTAAATTAAAAAGTGACTTTATTTCAGTAAAACTTTATTTATGGACACTGACTTTGAATTTTAGGTAATTTTCACATGGCACAGAATATTATTCTGCTTTTGATTTCTTTTCAACCATTTAAAATTAAAAAAAATAGGACTTCCCTGGTGGTCCAGTGGCTAAGGCTCCACGCTCCCAATGCAGGGGGCCTCGGTTCCATCCCTGGTCAGGGAACTAGATCTCACATGCCGCAACTAAGAGTACACATGCCGCAACTACAGATACCGCATGCTGCAACTAGGACCTGGCACAGCCAAGTAAATAAATATTTTTTTAAAAAAAGCTTATGGGCCATCACAGAAAAAGCGACAAGATGAATGGTTCTCAGGACTTAGCTCACAAATCCCTGCTCTAGAATCAGTTAATTCTAAATGATAATGAACTTGTAGAGAATCTCGGCCTGAAGTTTCACAGGAATGCACATTACTCTACTAAGTTGTCAAATCACAGTATGTTATTAAGGGTGCTTTCATTTATTGTCCCTTTAAGAAACATTAAATATCAAATTTAATAGCAAAGACTTTCTTCCCTCTCTAACGTGATTTTAACTGATAGAAGTTCTAATATAAGGAGTTGGGTTTACAAATGATTTGAGGCTGGGTCACCAGTAGCTGCAGTGTCAGTAAGAATCACAGTGCTTTTCTGCATGATCTTAGTTCTCATATGATTAAAAATATATATTTTCTTGGACTTCCCTGGCGGTCCAGTTGTTAAGACGCCACACTTCCACTGCAGCGGGTGAGGGTTCGCTTAAACTTTATCATGGAAACTCATTGAAATAACTAAGGCAGTGGAAAATACACTTGTTTGCGGTCCACTGGCTAAATTCTGTGACTCCTTCCTGGGTTTCTGTGGGTCCTGACACATGAAGGAGCATATGTTCAGTGACTTTCTATGTTCAGTGACTTTCTAGAAGGTCAGAGGAGCAAGTAACTGCTCCTAACAGCATAGCCTTTTAGAGACAGGCTTCCAAGTTGGTTCTTCTCAATTCCTGGCAAGAGATGCAAATGACAGATCTCTAACTTGATTACTGATCTCTCTCCCTCATTCTTTTTTTTTGAACTAATTTTTATTGGAGTATACCTGCTTTACAATATTGTGTTAATTTCTACTGTACAGCAAAATGAGTCAGCCATATATATACAAATATCCCCTCCCTTTTGGACTTCCTTCCCATTCAGGTCACCACAGTGCATTAAGCAGAGTTCCCTGTGCTATACAGTATGTTTTCATTAGTTATCCATTTTATACACAGCAGCCATAGTGTATATGCGTCAATCCCAATCTCCCAATTCCTCCCAGTGCACCCCCCCGCCAACTTTCCTCTCATTCTTCTATCATCCAAAATCAGTTTTCTCTCCTGTGATCAGTTGTACATAGAATTTCAAAATTCTCATTTACATTCAGGCTGAACAGTACACAAAATCATGCAAAAAGATAAACTTGTGGAATGACCTTACACTGATTTGTGCCTCCCAGTCATCTAGTCCCAAATGAGGGGATCTCTTGGCCACAGCAGCACAGAAAGAGGGTGAGGGGATAGGAATTTCCTATTAAGGTGATCTGTGCTGCATGGTAACTCACCTTGGTTTCATCCCTGAGAGCATCGCCTGTATTTCTATGCTTCATCCTCCCTGAGAACATCATCTGTGTTTCTATGCTTCATCCTCCCTGAGAACATCTCCTATGTTTCTATGCTTCATCCTAGAATCAGTACTTTACAACTAGCCTTGCCCTCTTCCTCTATTTAGGGTGGGTATGGGGTTGAGTTAGGAGACCTAACAAGATAGATATAGAATAAACAGGAGAACAAATCTAAGAGAAAAGCCAAATTGGGCTCGCATCTCAACTCTACTCCTCATTATTGATGGAAATGGACACTTAAGTGAGCACCTGCTCTGTGTTCCAAACGTTGCATAAACTCTTTCAGTTGTTAAAATAAACAAGAAGAGATGAAGGACCTAAAAGTATCTCTTATTTAGCTGATGCACAGCAGGGAAGAAAGCCTCTGAAGCAACTGCTTCAAAGCAATTAAGGAGACAAGGGAGTTTTTTTAATAGGGTTTTGTTTCTAATTTTATGCAAGAGATCAGGTTGGCTTTGTTGAACTTCTGATTCCCTGACAACAGCAAACTCTGCATGCATGCTCAGCATTTGATGTGTGTACTTCAAGCAACATGGTCGTCTACACTCAGCCTGAAATAGCATGCTGTGTATTGGTTGTGACCCTCTGGAAATCAGGGTGTCAGTTTTGTTTTCCAGAAGGCAAAGCGGTCACAGTTGCTTCTTAGCCATGAGCTGTGAAACCACCCAGTGGAAGAGCGGG
>NW_006775864.1:1044388-1060612 GCF_000442215.2 Lipotes vexillifer
AAGAGCGGGAACAACTCTAACTGTGGTTCTACTTAGTGCGCCTCTGAGCATTTATTGGAATGTGGTCAATCGTTAGACAACTTAAACAATGATCAAAAAAGACGTGTTTCTAACTTAGCCTCCTCATGCTTTTCTGTCTTTCCCTGTGATTCAGGAGGAAGGACGCTGGCTTCTTATCCTACAAAGATCACCTGCCAGTAAGCCAGGTGGTGGTTGGAGATACTGACCGGCAAGGCTCGGAAGCCAAACTGAGTGTGGGTCCCCTGCGCTGCCAAGGAGACAGTAAGTGTGCCCGTAACTGGGGCTGGCACCTCCTTACCAATTTTAAATAGTGTTTCCCAGCAAACGCGAGGTTGGCAGAAAACAGATTGCTGTTCGGTATAAACAGAGCCAAATGGAGGGCTAGGCAGACCTTAATACACAGAGGAGGGCAGCAAGCTGTAAGTCTCCAGTACAGGAGGCTAGATATGGGCGTAAAATGTGGCTATCCATCTTTCTTGTATATTCCTATGTAACAAATGTGACTACCTAAATTTATGGTGATATAAGTAGCAATGCTAATAGCATAAAAGCCACACTCACCAGCTGTGATTCCACTGAGTGCTGCTCTTAATGCCATTAGCATAACTATTTATATCACCGTAATCATATAAATAGTAGCATTAGGGCTTAATGTATCATTGTAAACTTGGATCATGGTTACATAAAGTTTGACATTAGTGCTATCAAATTTCACCATCATCAGAGCTTGATGGTCCTTTGTAAGCCAAAGAGTGTTTCTGTAACTGCATCTTGCTTTCAAGATTCGGCACCACAGAGAGGAATTTGGGGCTGTTGGCAGTCAGGGAGTTAGCCTCATGATCCCACCTAATTAAGGGTACCGTTAGGATTTTATGTTGTCTGATACCCTTCCGTGTGCTTTATGCGTAGTCGGAGGGAACTGGTGACCGGCTGCTATGGGGATTCTGCAGTGAGCATCCTGGGCGTCATTTCCCCTCTTCTCCTCTGCACACATGATTTGGGCAGCTCTTCCAGGAGTATATGCTTTTGTGATTGTGTGCTAGGCATCAGGAGACTAGATTCTGTTCCCTGAGTAGCTGACTTGTCAGAAGACCTCAGGCAAACCCCTCCTTTTTCTCCGCTGTGGTGCTCAGAATACCACCTGCATCCCAACTCCTCCTGGGGAGGCCATAAAGATTTTAGTGCCTAGATCTGGATTCCTCCTAGCAAAGCATTCTGTCAGATGGAATGTTATTACCACTTCCATAAATCAAGGGAGAATTAGATCTACTCAATGTAATAAATTACTGCATCCACTCAAAGAGGTGTCCTAAGAAATGTAATGATGCATGCTCAGCTGTTTACTACTTAGTACATCGAGGCTGTCAGCAGTTAAACCACGCAGTGTTCCTGATACAAAAGAGAGATGGAATTTGTACTGATTTTTCCCTTCTTACACAGAGAAAATGAAAATGCTATCCTTAAAATGAAACTGATCAAAAGAGCTTTGTCATGCATTTATTAAACAATAAAACTTCATTTGACTAGCTTAGTAGAACTGTGCAATAAGAAATTTTGTTTCGACTGCTTAAGAAAAGATACTGACATAAAATAATAATATATATGCCTTTTTAAACACATATTTTGAGAGATGGACTATAGTGTCACTCTCAAAATAGGCAGGTTCTCATGAGTTATCTAATGAAAATCAGTTTCATTGTCATAATTACTCATTAATATATAAAGGTAAAGTAGTTCTCACTTATCAATTCTAATTCTAAAGTTAGCCTTAAATTAGAGAAAGGGTTCCCATTAAGTAATGGATTAAGTCAATATAGTTATACAATCCCACTTCTGCATATTTTTTTTACCACTCTTAAAGAGTCCAGGTACTTTAAATAGTATATGTGGGAGTGTATTAACAGTCTATAGTTAATATTAGCATGTTTTCTCTTAATAAATCAGTCCTCAGGAAGAATTTATTATGTGTCTGCTATTTGTCTAGCACTTTACTAGGTACTCTGGTGAGTTAAAAAAAGAATTTCAGGGCTTCCCTGGTGGCGCAGTGCTTGAGAGTCCGCCTGCCGATGCAGGGGACGCGGGTTCGTGCCCCGTTTCGGGAGGATCCCACATGCCACGGAGCAGCTGGGCCCGTGAGCCATGGCCGCTGGGCCTGCGCGTCCGGAGCCTGTGCTCCGCAAATGGGAGAGGCCACAACAGTGAGAGGCCCGCATAACGCAAGGAAAAAAAAAAAAAAAAAAAGAATTTCAAACCATGTTTTGAGAAATGCACATTAAAAAGTATTGGAAAACATAAAATGTTTTATAATTTAATAGACTTGTGATCTAAAATTATTGCAACTGGTGCTCAAGAAAGGAGTGATAGATAGTATGTTTCAGGCAGACTTTATATTTAAATAGAGAAAATAGGAGAACTATGGTGGTCAATGTTCATTTGCATTTCTTTCCCAAGGCTGTTGCTCTCAGAGACATTCTTAGGACCAGCTGATAGACAAAGAGCTGTCCTGTTCATTGACACCGCATGGCCTCAGGGTTCTTGTACTGCAGCTTCATCAAGACTGAATCTATATTTTACCTGATACCTCATGAAAATAAAAGCACAGTCAATTTTTAATTGCAATTATGTGGAATACTTTTGTGTCCAAGAGAAAGAGAGAGAGAGAGATCCTCGTTTTTTGTAGGCAACCGGCAATATTATATACCTCATACCTGAATTGCCAGGTAGCAGTTAGCAGTTTTGATGCTCACGTTCCTTTTAAGAATGTTCTAACGTGGACACAGTAATGATAAAGTGTCTACATCATAGCATTTTCCAGATTTTACACATGTATGGTGTCCTTGGATACAGCCCCCTGCGAGGTAGGTAAGGTAAATATTAGCCTTTCTGTTTTACAAATGAACAAAATATTTCTTTCAAAGTGTCATGTACGCAACAAATTTCTGTGCCCCCTTTTGCTGCTTCTGGGAGGCTCCCAGAGGAAAGACAGAGCAGACAACATAACCAGCTTTCTCTGCATGAGATCAGGCTTGTTTCCCCGACTCCATTCTCATCCCTGAGTCAACGGCAGAAATTAAATTGTTTTAAAAGTATTTCATCTGGGTCTCTCCCCACCCACGTCCAGTTACCAACACAGCATGAATGTTGGGGGGATTAGATTCCAATTTGTATAAGTTAAAAAGTGGTATCATGCATATATCCTGTTGTTTGCAGAGATTAACCTTGTGTCATTTACTGAAGTCTGTGCAAAGGTACAGTTTAAAAAAACCAAATCCACTGTTGAGAAATGTCTTTCTCTATTTGAGGAGTTGAATGATGACAGCCCTCGCAAGCTGTCTCTTGAATTAGGTCTGGTTCTACCTCCCAGTCTTAGAGAATGAAACAATTTTTGTGGGCTCTGACCAACCGTTTAGGCAGTTTCAGTTGATTTCATCATGCCTGCTGAGTTTCATTTTTACTTTGATTCATCTGAACTCAGACCCATATAATCAAAATGCTAAGAAAATCATTGAGTTCCAGACCTGCTGCATTGCCCATATAGCACTGTAAAATGCTTATGCCCTTATACTTTTTGGGTTTTTTTTCCAAACACGTTCAAATGGAAGCCTCAAATCTAAAACTGCAAGTGTGACTGAGGGTGGATGGTTAGCTAAGATAAAAAGTGAGGTAAAATTACAAATTACCCCCTTAAACCATGCGTACTCCCCTAGGAAGAAACAAGAGAGCTATTTAGAGGACCAAAACGGCTGACAGAGTAGAAATTGTTTTCAAATTTAAAAATATAATTGTTCTTGGATGGAGTTGCTAAACTTCTATGGAATTAGTTCAAAAACAAACTATTTCGGGTTTTGGAGGTAGGAATCCTTTTTGTACTATATATAGTGACTATAATTAATTGTAGAAAGTATTTGCTAGATAATTGTTTTATTCTCAACCATATAAGGTAAAGATTTCCCATATCTCCTCTAGGGATACAGAGACTTTAAACAATTAATTAGGAGCAAGTTTGCTACAAAGGCAAGTGTTTTTAATACACTTGGGTAGAAACAATCAGGAAAACATGTTACTCAAGGACCACTGAGTCCGTGCCTGAAACCCGCCCTGGCTGTCGGCACAGCCGGACTGGAGTCATGGTGGGCGTTTAAGATGTAAATTCAAGTTCTTAGAGCTACAGAGGTGACTGAGAGGCCAAGAAGAAAAGGCAAGGCAGACCACATCCGGCTCAGGAACACTCAGAGGACGGAGACAAAGCTGAGAGTGAAAGAAACACAGACGATGACGGCGTTTCATCCAAACGACATTGGCCTTTTTTCCTTTGGGAATGCCATCATATGTGCCCGAGATATATAAAGGCCAGCCTATCTTTACTGCAAGACTTTTACAGACCAGGGCCATCCCCAGCCATTCCCTTACCAAGGAAGGCAAGGCAATGACTATATCTACATGTTGTTTCTCCCAGGATAAGACAGTTTCATTGGGGGCTCAAATGAGTATCATTCCCCATAGGATGGACCCAGGGGCACACACAGGCCACACCATCTCCCGGTGTGAGACACACTCAGTGCCGCCTAAGAGGACTAGACAAGGAGAGAGGGGCAGCTGCTCATCTGGGCTCAGGAAGCAGTTTTGATTGTGCAGAGGAAGCCGCTCCCCGGGCTCCAGAGAAGAGTAGACAGTTTGCTTATCCCCCTTTTCTTTGCTGCTCCAGGCTTGGAAGAGCCGAGAAAGGGAAAGGGCCCAGCATGCAGGCTGTAAGCCATGCACTTTATATTCGTCTTCTCTTTTCATTCTCCCAACATCCTGTATGCGGTGATAGCTTTGTATTTTGTACCAATGAGAAAACAGAATCAGACTTATTAGATGGTTTGCCAGTGAGTTTCAGAGCTGGGGCCAGAAGAGCCGTGTGGTTCCAGAGCAGATGCTCCACGTTCTTTTCGTTTCCCCATTTCTTCCAATGAAATGTAGATGTATGTACTTGCGTCAAGTATAGCTAAAAGCAAGAACAAAGAATCACAACATTCTAGCGGTGGAAGACTTAGATATCAGACAGTACAAACCTCTCATTTTACAGACGAGGGAACTTGGGTATGGGGAGGTTAAGTGAGCGACCCAGGGGCTCCCAGCTGGTTTATGGCAGAGCACAGGGAGAGAGAGTTTGACACGAGCCTTCATCTTTAGTAATTCCCTGTGGCCAAGATGAATGTTGAGATCCGAAGAGGGAGCTTTGACCTGGAACTCTGACCCTGGGTCCCTGCCCATCAACAGCCAAGCAGAGCAATAAAGTGGTGCCGAGCTCTTAATCTTGCCCCACTGTGGGATCAACTGTCTGGAAACCCTGATAGAAAACTCACAACCATAGGGATGAGGGGTCAATGACAGAAAGTTAGTGACTTCTTTCGTGTGTGTGTTTTGTTTTTACTTCTAGTTCTAGGCTTTTTTTTGGCTGATAGTAGCCAACAGGGAAAAAAAAAAAAAAAAAAAAAAACCAACCCCCCACAGTTATGTGTAGAAGCCATTAACTTCTATTTTTGTCTTAATGCTCCAGCCTCTGCTGCTATTAAACAAGAAAAAAAAAAAAAAAAAAAAAAAACCCACCCACAGTTATGTGTAGAAGCCATTAACTTCTATTTTTGTCTTAATGCTCCAGCCTCTGCTGCTATTGCCATAGGCTACTACCGACTGAGAAGCCAGAGTGTCTCTTAAGAACAAGCAGAAATAGTGAAATTTTCAGGATCAAAACCTAGGCTGATTCCCATTAAAGGACTGAGCCCTCTGGGCACATCTAAGGGCAGCTCCAGTGACACAGGCAGCAGAGGCAGAAAGAAGGAAGCCTTCCCTTTGGTCTTCCAGATTCCAGAGTGACTTTAAACGGTTAGAAGTGGACAGCGCCCCTGAAAAGAATCAGCTCTAATATTATTTGGCCACGCAACGTTAGCTGCAAACTCACTGTAGAAATGGGAAGTAAAATTAGTTATAGTTGGGGGGTAGTATTTCTATTTTACAGTAGATGTGGTGTTTGTATGCATGTGGCTGACTTTCCCACCTATGCTTTCAAATACTGCTTGTATTTAGAGGAATCATCACATCCCACAGAGGAGATCTGCCTGGCTGAGTGAGTCTTGCTTCCTTGGTGTCCTCTCCCTGGGTGCCCATCCTCTCCCTGAACTTGTCACAGGATCCCAGGTACAGGAGGGACTCTGTTCTGTAAATTGAATCCCCACCATTGGGTTCCTCTGCTGAACTTTCCAATTGATCTCTCCAGACTTCTGCAGAGGAGAGTGAGGCTTGCTCCTCTGCTTCTAAGAATTCCTGGTGTGGAACATGTTTGGAATCAAGAAAAATGCTAGGTGAAACAGTTTCTTACCTGTCCAGGATCTGCTCCTAGGATCTAATTCAACTTAACAGCCTTTACTGAGAAAAATGGGACATGGCTCCCATCCTGGATCAGTTTATATTGTATCGGGGTGAAAATTCTGACAAAGTAGAGATTTGGATGGAAGCTTGGATTCTTAGTGGGAGTTTGAAAAAAGTATGGAGGTCTTGAGTGGCAGTGCTTTACAAACTTTAATGTGCTCAGAAATCACCTGGGGATCTTGGTAAAATGCAGATTCTGATTCAGGAAGTCTGGGCCAGGACTCGAGATGCTACTGCTGCTGCCACTGGCCAGTGGACCACACTCTTGAGTAGCAGCGTTATAGAGCAGCACTGTGAATAGCATAGACTTTGGAATCACACACATCTGCCTCCAAATCCCAACTCCCTCCCTCAGCAGCCGTGTGCCTTTAAACCGGTTCCTTAACCTCCCTGGTCTTCCACTTCCTGCTCACAACCTTCTCTCAGCTGCAAATGAGAATAATCATAACTGCATCGTTGCAGTGGTTCTTTTAAACTCCAATTCCCTGCAGCCTTGCACACAGTCAGTGCTCTCTGGTTGTTATCACCACCATTATTATTACCTTTGTTCATTATGGAAGGAGTGACAGGCTTGATATCAGAAAAACTCTGCCCACCTCCCTGTCCTGTATCCCACTGTCTTTACCCTCGACTCTACCTATTCTTAGAGAAGACCTGCCTTGTCTCATAGCTGAGAGTTGGCACCCAGCCAGTAGCCTCCTTCCTGATTAGGAGGTGGTGGCCACAGCCTCTGCTTAGAGCTCAGCTGCATTTGCTGGGCTCCCAGGGTGATGATGTCTATCCATGCAAGCAACCCTCATTTGCTTCTCTCTGGTCTCCTTTGCTGGAAGCAGATGGAAACCACCCCCTTTGCTTGCTGCCATCTTTGGAAACTGGAGGACCCTAGCAAAATGCACAAAGAGCCCAATAACATACACAGCACTCGCCGTTCCCCATGACGGCCACAGAAGGAGCCTTTCGTCCAAACAGGGAGTCAGCTAGCCTTTCCTCTAAAAGACCAGACAGGAAGTATTCTAGGCTTTGGGACCATACAGGCTGTTAGAACCACTCAACCCTATAGTGTGAAAGCTGTCGTAGACAGTATGTAAACAGATGGACGTGGATGGTTACAACAAAATATTACTTAGAGAAACAGGAAACAGACTGAATTTGGCCTGAAGGCCATAGTTTGCTGAACCTCTGACCTAGAGTTCAAAAATTTTTTGGAAAAATATGTAGGACTTGAAAAATGTATGGAATTATGGCAGAATATTTTGCTGTTTTAATGCCGATTTTAGCCAGTTTTCAAACTCAGTCACAGTAACCTTCCAATTCATCCGCTGATGATACTGAGCAAGGATTCGCCTCCCCTTCTGCTACATTCTTGTCTTTCTCCATGCACACTCAGATTTCAGCCTAGATTATACAGGAGCTTCTAGATATACACTCAGCATTGATCTGAGGCACTGTGTGAATATAAGGAAGTACAAACTACATTTCTTGCCCTCAAAGAGCCTACAAAAACATTGGCAATCAAGACATAAACACTGCAGGGCTTCCCTGGTGGTGCAGTGGTTGAGAGTCCGCCTGCCGTTGTAGGGGACACGGGTTCGTGCCCTGGTCCGGGAGGATCCCACGTGCCGCGGAGCGGCTGGGCCCGTGAGCCATGGCCGCTGGGCCTGCGCATCCGGAGCCTGTGCTCCGCAATGGGAGGGGCCACAGCAGTGAGAGGCCTGCGTACTGCAAAAAAAAAAAAAAGACATAAACACTGCAGACTGAAGTTCACATTCACCACCATAATCGTTTCTCCACCTATTATCCAGAGTGACTTTTCCAAGCGGTGAATCAAATTACAGCACTTTTTGACTTATAACCAGCTGATAGCTTCCCATCACTCTTAAAATGCCAACCCTTTACCACATGCTACAAGGCTACTTCGTGTGAACTGCCCCACCCACCGGTCATCCCCACTTCCTCCATTCCAGCCCCACTGGTCTCATATCTCCAACATGCTCTGCTTGTTACCACCTCCAGAGCTTTTCCTGGTGGTTTCCTCTGCCTGGAACTTTCTCCCCATTGAGGCTCAGCTGGGCTGCAGGTCTCAGCTTCGATATTAACTCTTCCAAGAGCGCTTCCCTGCCCACTCAGCTAACAGTCACCCACATCTCACCACTCCCCATAGAACTGACCACAGTCTGAAATTCTCTCTGCAATGCTACGACACGACCCTAACATGAACTGCCCAGAGTCAGCATAGATTTCAGTCCCTAAGAAGACAGCCTTTTCTTTAGACCACAGCTGCAAGTTTCGAGGGGGTTCCCAAGCCACCTGCTCTTCTGACCAACTGACTACAAATTTGGGGGTTCCCAATATCTCCTCAGGACCAAAAATTTACCAGGATGACTCGGAGAAGTCAGGAAAGCACAATACTTAAGATTACAGTTTTATTATCCAAGATACAAATCCGGACTGGCTGAATGAACCGATGCATGGGGTGAGTTCTGGGAGGGTTTCAAATGCGGAGTCCCTATGTCTTCTCCTCATGGAATGTGGACACATCACCTGCTCAGCCTGTCAATGTGTGTCACTAACCAGGGAAACTCACGTCCACTTCAGATGTCCAGATTTTTTACTGGGGTTTCATTATATAGGCATGATTCAGTAAGTCATTGGCCACATGATTGAATTCAATCTCCAGCTTCCCTTCCTTCTCCTCCCTGGAGACAGGGCTGATATATCCTGGTTCAAAGCCCCAACCCCCTAATCCCATGGTTGGTCTTTCGGGCAGGGCCATTCTTCATCTTTTTTTTTTTGCGGTACGCGGGCCTCTCACTGCTGTGGCCTCTCCCGTTGCGGAGCACAGGCTCCGGACGCGCAGGCGCAGCGGCCATGGCTCACGGGCCCAGCCGCTCCGCGGCATGTGGGATCTTCCCGGACCGGGGCACGAACCCGTGTCCCCCGCATCGGCAGGCGGACTCTCAACCACCACGCCACCAGGGAAGCCCCATTCTCCATCTTAAAAAGTATCTAGGGGCCCACCATGAATAACAGTGATACTCCTATCATTCAGGAAATTCCAAGGGTCTAGAAGCTCTTTCCCAGGAACTTGGGACAAAGGCAGGATAAATTATCCATTGCACAAGCAGCTCTTTTCTCTGTGAATTTGCATTATTTTTGTCCTCACCCCCAACGGTAGGTGGAAACTGAGGCAGAGATCTATACCCTATACGAAGGCAGTGCCTGCCACCTTGAGAAGCTCAAATATGTGTCCGTTAAATGAATATGAATGGTTAAATAACCACAAAAGATTTAAATAAGCATTTCAGGATAACAGTGGAGGTAGTGCCACGAGGCACTTCATGATAAATTGCAGAAAACTTGCAGAGACAATAATTGCTATAGAGGTCCAAGAGAGGAACTATCACTTGATTTATATGCACAACTATTTTTAACCTCAATAAGGTTTTTGCACTTTATTCATCTTAACCAAAAGAAAACTTTTATTCCTTTGTACCTTGAAAACCTCTTGAATCCGATGATTATCTTCAAATTAAGGATTTAAAAAAAAAAACCTTTTTTGCTAAGTTTCTATATTTTCTCTGGCATTTCTAAATCAGGATGCACATGAAGTATTAAATTTATAGAACTCATTATTTAATCTAAATTAGATTAACCCCCCTGGCCCTTCAGAGATCCAAGGGGACTGTTCCACACTTTTGTTTATCTGTGTCTCTAGGTTATCACTGACAAAATTACAATTAGTCAGTACTTCAAACCTATTGTTAGGCTGCTAAGCTGTGAGCTATAAACTGCCTCACTCTGATATAATTAACACTGTGTTCCAGTTCACGTATTTTATGATACCTACTTGGCTTTTCATAACGCTTCTTTTCACCATCTGAACTACATGCAGGCCTAGCAAACTCAGGAACTTTATTGAAGAAAACTTTTAATGTAGCCTCTTCCTGAAGTTTGCTGATAGCTCCAGAGCAGCAGTCTTTAACAGTCATCGGGATTAAAAAAACAAAACAAAACAAAACCTGTACTAAACTATTGCAAACATTATGTAAGATTGCATTAGTGTCATTAAAATAAATCCTAATTCAAAACTCACCAGGTATACATATATAAAACAGTACATTTTAATTTTTATACACCTATTGGCGTGGTAAACAGCTCCATGGAACTAGATTTTAAAGTCGCAAATTAAAAAGAAAAGGGACATTGGTTCAAGATGGCAGCGTAGAAGGACGTGCACTCACTCCCTCTTGCGAGATCACCGGAATCACAACTAACTGCTGAACAGTCATCAACAGGAAGACACTGGAACTCACCAAAAGAGATACCCCACATCCAAAGACAAAGGAGAAGCTGCAATTAGACAGTAGGAGGGGCGCAATCACAATAAAATCAAATCCCATAACTGCTGGGTGGGTGACTCACAAACTAGAGAACGCAGAGGTCCACCCACTGCAGTGAAGGTTCTGAGCCCCACGTCAGGCTTCCCAACCTGGGGGTCCGGCAACAGGAGGAAGAATTCCTACAGAATCAGACTTCGAAGGCTAGTGACTCACTGCGGGGACAAGGACACTGGCAGCAGAAGTTCTGCGAAGTACTCCTTGGCATTAGCCCTCCCAGAGTCCACCAATAGCCCCACCAAAGAGCTTGTAGGCTCCAGTGCTGGGTCTCCTGAGGCCAAACAACCAACAGGGAGGGAACACAGCCCCACCCATCAGCAGACAAGCAGATTAAAGTTTTACTGAGCTCTGCCCACCAGAGCAACACCCAAATCTACCAACCACCAGTCCCTCCCATCAGGAAGCTTGCACAAGCCTCTTAGATAGCCTCATCCACCAGAGGGCAGACAGCAGAAGCAAGAAGAACTACAGTTCTGCAGCCTGTGGAATGAAAAACACATTCACAGAAAGATAGACAAGATGAAAAGGCAGAGGACTATGTACCAGATGAAAGAACAAGATAAAACCCCAGAAAAACAACTAAATACAGTGGAGATAGGCAACCTTCCAGAAAATGAATTCACAATAATGATAGTGAAGATGATCCAGGACCTCGGAAAAAGAATGGAGGCAAAGATCGAGAAGATACAAGAAATGTTTAACAAAGTTCTAGAAGAATTAAAGAACAAACAAACAGAGATGAACAATACAATAACTGAAATAAAAACTACACTAGAAGGAATCAACAGCACAATAACTGAGGCAGAGGAATGGATAAGTGACCTGGAAGACAGAATGATGGAATTCACTGCCACAGAACAGAATAAAGAAAAAAGAATGAAAAGAAATGTAGACAGCCTAAGAGACCTCTGGGACAACATTAAACACACCAACATTCACATTATAGGGGTCCCAGAAGGAGAAGAGAGAGAGAAAGGACCCAAGAAAATATTTGAAGAGATTATAGTCGAAAACTTCCCTAACATGGGAAAGAAAATAGCCACCCAAGTCCAGGAAGCGCAGAGAGTCCCAAGTAGGATAAACCGAAGGAGAGGCACACCAAGACACTTAGTAATCAAATTGACAAAAATTAAAGACAAAGAAAAATTATTGAAAGCAACAAGGGAAAAACGACAAATAACATACAAGGGAACTCCCGTAAGGTTAACAGCTGATTTCTCAGCAGAAACTCTACAAGCCAGAAGGGGGTGGCATGATATATTTAAAGTGATGAAGGGGAAGAACCTACAACCAAGATTACTCTACCCAGCAAGGATCTCACTCAGACTCCACGGAGAAATCAAAAGCTTTAGAGACAAGCAAAAGCTAAGAGAAGTCAGCATCACCAAACCAGCTTTACAACAAATGCTAAAGGAACTTCTCTAAAGTGAGACACACAAAAGAAGAAAAGGACCTACACAAACAAAGCCATAACAATTAAGAAAATGGTAATAGGGACATACATATCAATAATTACCTTAAACGTGAATGGATTAAATGCTCCAACCAAAAGACACAGGCTCGCTGAATGGATACAAAAACAAGACCCATATATATGCTGTCTACAAGAGACCCACTTCAGACCAAGGGACACAAACAGACTGAAAGTGAGAGGATGGAAAAAGATATTCCATGCAAATGGAAATCAAAAGGAAGCTGGAGTGGCAATACTCTATCAGATAAAATAGACTTTAAAATAAAGAATGTTACAAGAGACAAAGAAGGACACTACATAATGATCAAGGGATCAATCCAAGAAGAAGATATAACAATTATAAACATTTATGCACCCAGCATAGGAGCACCTCAATACATAATAAGGCAAATGTTAACAGCTATAGAAGAGGAAATTGACAGTAGCACAATAATAGTGGGGAACTTTAACACCTCACTTACACCAATGGAGAGATCATCAAGACTGAAAATTAATATGGAAACACAAGGTTTAAATGACCAGTTAGATTTCCAGTTAGATTTATGATATTTTTAGGGCATTCCATCGAAAACAGCATATTACACTTTCTTCTCAAGTGCACACCAAACATTCTCCAGGATACATCACATCTTGGGTCAAATATCAAGCCTTGGTAAATTTAAGAAAATTGAAATCATATCAAGCATTTTTCTCATCACAATGCTATGAGATTAGAAATGAATTACAGGGGAAAAAAACAGAAGAAACACAAAACAAATGGAGGCTAACCAATACATTACTAAATAACCTACAGATCACTGAAGAAATCAAACAGGAAATCAAAAAATACCTAGAGACAAATTACAATGAAAGTACGACAATCCAAAACCTATGGGATGCAGCAAAAGCAGTTCTAAGAGGGAAGTTTATAGCAATACAATCCTACTTCAAGAAACAAGAAAAGTCTCAAATAAACAATCTAACCTTACACCTAAAGGAGCTAGAGAAAGAAGAACAAGCAAAACCCAAAGTTAATAGAAGGAAATAAATCATAAAGATCAGAGCAGAAATAAATGAATAGAAACCAAGAAAACAATAGCAATGATCAATAAAACCAAAAGCTGCTTCTTTGAGAAGATAAACAAAATTAATAAACCTTTAGCCAGACTCATCAAGAAAAAGAGGGAGAGGACTCAAATCAATAAAATTAGAAATGAAAAAGAAGTTACAATGGACACTGCAGAAATACAAAGGATCATAAGAGACTACTACAGGCAACTGTATGCCAATAACATGGACAACCTGGAAGAAATGGACAAATTCTTAGAAAGGTATAACCTTCCAAGACTGAACCAGGAAGAAATAGAAAATATGAGCAGACCAATCACAAGTAATGAAATTGAAACTGTGATTAAAAATGTTCCAACAAACATAAGTCCAGGACCAGATGGCTCCACAGGTGAATGCTATCAAACATTTATAGAAGAGCTAACAACCATCCTTCTCAAACTCTTCCAAACAATGGCAGTGGAAGGAACACTCCCAAACTCATTCTATGAGGCCACCATCACCCTGATACCAAAACCAGACAAAGATACTACAAAAAAAGAAAATTACAGACCAATATCACTGATGGATATAGATGCAAAAATCCTCAACAAAATACTAGCAGACAGAATCCAACAACACATTAAAAGGATCATACACCATGATAAAGTGGGATTTATCCCAGAGATGCAAGGATTCTTCAGTATACGCAAATCAATCAGTGTGCTACACCATAGTAACAAACTGAAGAAGTAAAGCCATATCATCATGTTAGTAGATGCAGAAAAGCTTTTGACAAAATTCAACACCCATTTATGATAAAAAACTCTCCAGAAAGTGGGCAAAGAGGGAACCTGCATCAACATAATGAAGGCCATATATGACAAACCCACAGCAAACATCATTCTCAATGGTGAAAAACTGAAAGCATTCCCTCTAAGATCAGGAACAAGACAACGATGTCCATTCTCACCACTATTATTCAGCATAGTTTTGGAAGTCCTAGCCATGGCAATCAGAGAAGAAAAAGAAATAAAAGGAATACAAGTTGGAAGAGAAGAAGTAAAACTGTCACTATTTGCAGATGACATGACACTACACATAGAATCCTGAAGATGCCACCAGAAAACTACTAGAGCTGACCAATGAATTTGGTAAAGTTACAGGTTACAAAATTAATGCCCAGAAATCTCTTGCCTTTCTCTACACTAACAGTGGAAGATTAGAAAGAGAAATTAAGGAAACAGTCCCATTAACCATTGCAACAAAAATAATAAAATACCTAGGAATAAACCTATCTAAGGAGGTAAAAGACCTGTACTCAGAATCTAACTATATATAAGACACTGATGAAAGAAATCAAAGATGACACAAACAGATGGAGCGATATACCATGTTCTTGGATTGGAAGAATCAATATTGTGAAAATGACTATGCTACCCAAAGCAATCTACAGATTCAATGCAATCCCTATCAGATTACCAATGGTATATTTGCAGAGCTAGAACAAAAAATCGTAAAAGTTTGTATGGAGACACAAAAGACTCCGAATAGCCAAAGCAGTCTTGAGGGAAAAAAACGGAGCTGGAGGAATCAGACTCCCTGACTTCAGACTATACTACAAAGCCACAGCCATCAAGACAATATGGTACTGGCACAAAAACAGAAACATAGATCAGTGGAACAGGGTAGAAAGCCCAGAGATAAACCCATGCACCTATGGTCAACTAATCTATGACAAAGGAGGCAAGGATATACAATGGAGAAAACACAGTCTCTTCAGTAAGTGGTGCTGGGAAAACTGGTCAGCTACATGTAAAAGAATGAAATTAGAACACTCCCTAACACCATACACAAAAATAAACTCAAAATGGATTAAAGACCTAAATGTAAGATTGGACACGCTAAAACTCTTAGAAGAAAACATAGGAAGAGCACTCTTTGACATAAATCACAGCAAGATTTTCTTTGACCCTCCTCCTCGAGTAATGGAAATAAAAACAAAAATAAACAAATGGGACCTAATGAAACTTAAGAGCTTTTGCACAGCAAAGGAAACTACAAACAAGACGAAAAGACACCCCTCAGAATGGGAGAAAATATTTGCAAACGAATCAACGGACAAAGGATTAATCTCCAAAATATATAAACATTTCATGCAGCTCAATATTGAAAAAACAAGCAACCCAATCAAAAAGTGGGCAGAAGACCTAAATAGACATTTCTCCAAAGAAGACATACAGATGGCCAAGAAGCACATGAAAACTGCTCAACATCACTAATTATTAGAGAAATGCAAATCAAACTACAACGAGGTATCACCTCACACCAGTCAGAATGGCCATCATCAAAAAATGTATAAATAATAAATTCTGGAGCGGGTGTGGAGAAAAGGGAATCCTCTTGCACTGTTTGTGTGAATGTAAATTGATACAGCCACTATGGAGAACAGTATGGAGGTTCCTTAAAAAAACTAAAAACAGAATTACCATATGACCCAGCAGTCCCATTACTGGGCATATACCCAGAGAAAAGCATAATTCAAAAAGACACATGCACCCCAATGTTCATTGCAGCACTATTTACAATAGCCAGGTCATGGAGGCAACCTAAATGCCCATCGACAGATGAATGGATAAAGAAGATGTGGTACATATATACACTGGGATGTTACTAAGCCATAAAAAGGAACGAAATTGGGTCATTTGTAGAGACATGGATGGACCTAGAGACTGTCATACAGAGTGAAGTAAGTCAGAAAGAGAAAAACAAATATCGTATATTAACGCATATATGTGGAATCTAGATAAATGGTACAGATGAACCGGTTTGCAAGGCAGAAATAGAGACACAGATGTAGAGAACAAACATGGACACCAAGGGGGGAAGTGGCGG
>NW_006775864.1:1060622-1089271 GCF_000442215.2 Lipotes vexillifer
GGGGGTGGTGGGATGAATTGGGAGATTGGAATTGACATGTATACACTAATATGTATAAAATAGATAACTAATAAGAACTTGCTGTATAAAAAATAAATAAATGAAATAAAATTAAAAAGAAAGAAAAGGGACCCCAGTGTCATATTCATTCATTTTATTTTTGAGCCAGTTCAGGAATCAATTGTCATAAAGTAAATGCATACCTTAAAGTGGCCTATAAGAGGAGTATATCAGTTGCTAGACTAACAATCAAGAATCTCTGTCAGTCCTGAAGTGTGAGTAGAAGGACCAGAATCAGCAAGGAGTGCTGGGTCTTTTGATGAAGGAGAGGTGGTTTGCCCATTAAGATTCTATCCATGCCTCTTCTGTTCGGGGTTTTTCTTGACTTAGACAATGAAACAGCTCAACAACCTTTACTGTAATCCTTATCTGATGCTGTAAGTATTCCTTAATTCAACTCTAGTAGACTACCCCCATCAATTTTTTTTGTGGTATTTAGACCTTTAGAATTTAACTGATTATACTAAATAAGATGCAAATTAGGACTTGGACTTAAAATATGACCTGGTATTCA
This sequence comes from Lipotes vexillifer, assembly GCF_000442215.2. Lineage (NCBI taxonomy): Eukaryota > Metazoa > Chordata > Mammalia > Artiodactyla > Lipotidae > Lipotes > Lipotes vexillifer. Next base: position 1,061,197 of record NW_006775864.1, read on the forward strand.
GCGAAAATGTTTTGCTGGTTTTCACCAGATTTGTAATTAGACACATATGTCTCAAATATTCTGCTCTGGTTCGCCTTCCCATTGTCATACCTGAGATAATAGTGAACTAGCTCAAGATGTCAAGATTGCCATGAAATAACCTCATTTTCACTAGGTACTTGGCTTACTCTTATGGTTTGACCAAAGATACAGTTAGCCCTGACCACCTCCATACCAAGAACAAAAACAGAAAGCAAAAAAACAAAAAACAAAAAAAACCCCAAAACGACCTTTTTTTCTTAAATAACCTAACACCTTGGAATTGGATATGTGAACAGATAACATGTCCCAGGAATTAGAGCAGAGAAGATACTATGATCATTTTATTTCTTTACTTATGTATCTTTCTCTAATCTTTACTTCTGTATTTCAAGAAAACATAATCTCTGTCTTAATCCTTCAAGGTTACATATGGAAAAGTGCGTTTGTTATTGTTTAAGTATAAGGATAGTTTGATGCACCAAAATTAAGTTTGAGCCTTCCTTTGCCTGTAGAACTGACAGTTTTCCTGACTTATGCTAATGACCCCATGTTTAGTTTTGGGGCAAATTATGCTCAGAGACTGAGATTGACTTTGCCAACCGTATATTTAACACATGTTCACTGCCGGTATTGTAATGGTTTCACAAACCAATAGCATACAGAATAATGTCTCCTGATAAGCCAATAAAGAAATAACATACTCAAAATTAATGATAGATTAATTACACTATTGTTTCAGGCAAGGAGAGATGAAAGGAATAAAGTCCAAATTTAGCTGATGTGTACCTTTATATGAGTTGGCTCTCAGGGGAGGTGGCTTAACCAACCACAAGCTGATGTCTGGCTGCCAAGTGAAAACAGAAGTCCCTTGTTGCTAGAGCCCGTTGCTAGGGAACGACAGGCCAGTGTTGGCAGCCAAGATCATCTTCCCTGGGCCACTGCAAGTAAGAGTCGCTTCTGCCACAGCAGGAGCTATGCCCCAAGGTCTTCGGAGAGCTATTTAGATCAGCAAAGGGTAACCTTATGCCCAGAATGAACACTGAAATAGTTCTCACAAACTCTGGGCATTTATAGCCAAATGTCCCCTGGGCGTAGCTGCTGCTTCATATGCTCTTATTGATAAGCCTCCTGGGGGCCCCCAGCTGCTGAGTGCTTATCAGCAACCACTGTTGTGGATGATGACATCCTGACATGCAATTACATTTTTATATCAAAACGATAACTTCATTCTTGAAAACAGTTTCGCTCTTACAACTTCATTTTTGTCATAAACAAGTGCATTTGAAATCGTGTCAAACCACTACACAACACCCCAGAAAGAAGTTGCCATGTCTTGAACATCTATAGGAAATAAGACTGTAGTTCAGGGTCACATCTGTAATAAAGCAAACTTTACAGCTTCTCTTTGGGACTGAGGAGAGAGAACGAGCTATTGACCCCACCCTGGGCTTCAGGTGGCCACATCACATCTGAAACTGGTCATTTCTTGGTGGGCAGTGTTAAATCCAGATTTTGTCTTATGCCCTACAAGTCAGCAAATTATGTCTGATTGGATAAAAGAACCCCAAAAAAGTATCTCAGTTTGGAACATCAATTCTTAGGACTTTTCGTTCTTGAGAAAACTCCTGGACTGTTTTTCTAACTCTTCTGGCTTATGTAACTCCAGTAGCTGGGACTCCCTCCTACCTGTTTGCTTCCCTTTACAAGGACCACCTACTGGGGAATCAAGAAAAAAATGGGCAACACTTATTTTTAGAATAAAGTAATATTATCTCTACCATTTCTACTCCTATACAGATTTTCCCTCCCTCTGGTGCTGATAAATACACACACACACACACACACACACACACACGCACACACGCACACACGCAGATATGCTCAGCCTCAGAATTTAGCATTTGTACTACAGCTTCACTCACCTCAGTCCTGAACCTACCTCATGGTCACCCTCATGAGGGGCTGAAAACTACTTGAACTCAGAGAAGTTGGTGGAACTCTTGTTAGAGATGGGAAGGAAGGCAAAATGAGGTTAGAAGTCAGACCTCCTCTCTCCCACATGCCCTGGCACCAACAGGACCTGGACTCAGGGTGCTCTGGAGTCTGCTCTGAGAATGTGCTGTGACCCAACAGGTCTAGATCCATCCCAGGCTTAAACCCATAGTTTAGGGCTTTGTCCAAAGGGGGCACAAGTCACCTTTCTCATTTAGAAGTTAAAACTGTTTGGGAGGAAAAATAACTTTCCCTTACCCTTCTAGGTTCTTGCCTGAGACTCCCCCTGTAATAAAAGGCAGATTAATAGGAGAAAAATAAAGTTTAACAGCATGTATACTTCATGTATACAAGGAAGACATACAGGAAAACTGAGCACGCCTCCGAATGGCCCAAGCCATCACCTTAAATACCATCTTCAGCCAAAGGCAGAAGAGCCTGTGGCGGGGAGGGAAGGCCGTTTCCTGGTGGTGGGCCAGGAACAGCGTAGTGAACAAGGGTGAGGCTGCTGTGCACATCCAAGTTACTGTCTTCTCCGTAGATGGGAGTTTCTAGGAGACACCTTTACAAGTGGAGACGTCCCTTATAAATGTTCATTTCTTTTACAAAACTGACTTCATTCCATCTGTTTTCGGAGCTTTTTCCTGCGTCTGCTGTTTCTTAAAAATAATCAGCCCAAAGTAATGAGTATGCGCCGAAGAGGCATATTTGGGGTGGTAAATTTTCCTCTCCTTCGAAACATTGAATTAATGATAAACTAATCCTTAATTCAGAACAAATCTATGTATGTGTAGTTATAGAGTTCAATTATAAATTTGAGTCTGTGGCCTTTGTAATGGTGTTTTCAGAAATAGCATTCCATGCTGTTTCACCCAAAAAGCCACGAAGAAGTTAAGACAGAGCTGTCGTCTCTGAGAGCAGCTCTCTGCTGTAGAGAAAGAGAGCACTAAGGATCCAGAACTTTGTTTTCCTGTGTTGGTTTGTTTGTTATCATCTTACAGTAGTGCTACTCAGTGGTTTTCTGTGGTGATAAAAATATTCTTTAACCTATGTTGTCCATACGGTAGCCACACAGGTAACCACTGAACATTTGAAATAGGACTGGCCTGACCAAGGATCTGAATTCTTTAATTTTATTTAATTTTAATTTGCCTAAATATAAATAGCCACATGCGGCGAGTGGCTGCCATGTTGGACGGCAGAGCAACAGTGAGAGGCTGCTTTAGAAACCCGAGAACCTGTCCCTACCCGGAATTCAGTCTTACTGGTAGCTTCTAGTGGCCTGTTCTGGTCCTTCCTGGAGTAAGAAAGGATTAAGGAAGAAAGAAGAGAAAAGGTGGGGTTTTTACCTCAGGGACTAAACCTAATGTCAGAAAAGACCAAAAAGCATCTGATCGGTTTGAACCTCAAGGAATATTTGTGTGATGAAGATCAAACTATATATAGGAAAACATTCAACACAGACACATCTTATAAATACCAGTAAATCATGTCATATTGTTGAGTATTTTCTAAATGTGTCTGATCACAAAAATTCCCTGGGGTGCTTGTCAAAATGCACATTCCCAGCCCCCTCCTACAGAGATGCTGATTCAGAATCTCTAGAGTAGAGGCCAAGATTCTGTTTTTAAGAATTTTTTAAGAAGATTTTTTTATGACAGGGAAATTATAGAAACTCTGGCTAAGAACACAACATTTGGGGGCAGACAGACCTAGGCTCAAATTCTCCATGTAACAGCAGTGTGACATTGGGAAAGTTATTTGATTTCACTAAGCTTCAACTTCCTCATCTGTAAAATAGAGATAATTATGCTTAGTACAAAAGGTTACCATGGGGGTAAAATGAGACAAATGTACGTAAAATGCTTAAAACAGTGACTGGTGCAGTGAGTTCTCAATAATGGTAGTTATGAATATTATACAAAAAGAATAAAACTTTTATAAACCCCTTCATTTTGTAAAACTAATATGAATTAAGCCTAAGTGCAAACTGCTACAGTGCAACCACTATTATTTCTGTCAAATTAAAGTCATTCAGAAATAATGCATTACAATCTGAAGTGGACAAAAGAATCAATCAGTTATCAATGATAAATGTATTTTGAGCACCAGCTGTACACAAGGCATTGTGACAGGCTACAGACACAGAGGCATGACCAATGGTTTTTGCAATCAAAGAATTTATAACCTCTAATAAGATAGAGAGATGAACAGATGCATCTCTTTATAAGAAAGCATACAAAGGTAAAGGTGGAAGGTGTGGGATCCCCAAGTGGGATCTTGAAGGAGTGGGGGAGGGAATGAGGCGAGGGTATTTTACATAGGGACTGGTGCTTGAATATGTAAGACAATATTTAGCCCAAACTGATAAAAGCAAAAGGTTCCTGCAGAAAAATATGTACATGACACATAGTAAGCATTTGGATAAATTTTCAAATGAGAAAATGAGACCTGACTTAGAACCAGAAAAACCTGCAAATGCTAAGCTGAGAGCTGCATATATTCTGTAGGCAGCAGGGGGTGTGGGCCAGAAATAGGAGGAGGGGGGTAATCTTCTGAAGGTTTTTCCTTTAATTAAAATATTAAGCTCCTCGCTTATGTTTAATTTTTCAAAGATCAGTGCTCATGCAGTTTTATCTTTCTCCAGTTTTTAAAAATAAAAGGAACATTGCTAATGAAGAAAATTAGGTAATTTGATGAAGGGGTTACAATAGGTCCACTTACTACAACGGTGTAACATAAACACACATTTAAAACTCATTGTCTGAGTCTTATAGTAGAAATCTTTCCCTTTAAGACTTTTTCAAAGCTACTGATTTTAGACAAGCCTTTCTTAATTGTGCGAAAACTCTCCAAAGAAGATAGTTTTGAATATTTTGAATAAATTTGTGAAATTGTTGGTGACTGGCAGGCTTTTCTGTTTTGCTTCATTTATATATGGTGACAGTTGTGGGTTGAAGAAGGTCCCCCCTGAAGCCCAGTGATGTGACTGTGACCTTTTCCGGAAATAAGGTGTTTGCAAATGGTCAAGTCAAGGTGAAGTCCTACTGGACTCAGGTGGGCTCTACTCCTATGTGGCTGATATCCTTATAGGAAGAGAAAACAGAGACACAGACACACACAGGGGAGAGACAGGAGTTGCCCTCACACAAGGTAAGGAATGCGAGGGATTGTTGGCAACCCCAGAAGCTAAGACAGGCACGGAACATATTCTCCCTCAGAACCGTCGCAGGGAACCGAACCTACCAACACCTGGATTTCAGACTTCTAGTCTCCAGAACACTCAGAGAATAAATTTCTGTGGTTTGAAGCACCCAGTCTGTGGTACTTTGTTAACAGCAGCCCTGGAAACCTAAAACAGTAACTCACTACCTACTCAGAGAAAACAGAAGCACAATTCAGGTGGTCCTTCTGCTCCAAGAGGAGCAGGCTGTGTTCATTATGTAAAGGATGGCTAAGGATTGTTGAAAGGACAAAGGTGAGGTGATCTAAGCTAATGGTGAGTCTGCACCCCATGGAGCAGTTCACTGGAGAGGAGAAAGTTCTCTTCCCAGGAAACCACCCTCCTTTCCTGGCACTCTTCTGTGCAGTGGGTACAGCTCACCTAGTGCCCTCCTGGGGTGAGGAAGCCTTTGTGGGGAAACCCAGGAATGATAACAACTCTCAGATAATAATAATTGTATAATAATGATTGTAGATAACGTTTGCTAAATATCTACCATGTGTCAGGTGTGATTTAAACACTTTACAGACTTGGCTCATTTAATCCTTCCAGGTATTCTCTGAAGAAGGTAACATCATTATCCTTATTTGACAGCTGAGAAAACAGAGCCAGAGATTTCAGTAATTTGCTTCAGGTCACATAGTAAATGACAGAGCCGGAATCTAACCCAGGCTGACTAGCTCCAAAGCCGTATTCTTAGCCTTTGCAGTCTGGCAAGGCTGCACCAGACCCATGGCAGGAAGCCCTCGTCCTTTTGTGTAATAAGAGAAAGATCTCCTGGCTCCGTTCCAGGCAACACTAGGTTCCCAAGGGCTATGGAGAGCTGAGGACTTGCAAACACAGGGACGAGGTAACAGCTGCGTTCGTTTGCTAGGGCTGCCATGACAATGTACCACAGACTGGGAGTTTAAACAGCAGAATTTTATTCCCTCACAGTCCTAGAGGCTGGAAGTCCAAAGTCAAAGTGTTGGTGGGGCCACACTCCCTCAGAAGGCTCTGGGGGAGGACCCTCCTGGTCTTTTCTAGCTTCTGGTGGCCTGTGGCAAAAACCCTCCAGTCTCTGCCGCCCTCTTCACATGGCTGGCTGTCTTCTCCACGTGCCGGCGTGTCCTTTTCGGTCTCATATAAGGACACTGTCATTGGATTTGGGGCCCACCTTAATTCAGTATGATGTCCTGTTGTTCCTTACCTTAATTACATCTGCAAAGACCCCATTTCCAAACACAGTCACGTTCTGAGGTTCTGGATGAATGTGGATTTGGGGGTCACACTATTCAACCTGCTGCAATGGTCAAGAAACATCTAGCTGGCTCAGCAGAGAACACCATCTGCTGCAGAGCCTCTAAGCCCTTTGAGCCCCAGAACCTTGGCCTTTCGCACAAGTACTCGGCACAGCTCTTCACATACAACACGGCTCTACACGGTGTTGAACAGATTTCATGGAAGTGACTCAACCTACCTGAGGTCCCAGGCAACCCACCTGGAAGATCCCATCACACTGTTGTCAGTGCCAACACCAGGTTCATTATTATTAACCTTCATTTTTTAGTACCTTGTAATCAATGTGCTTTGAAGTGTGAGAGGAGTTGGTGGTTAATGTCACCATTGCAGTGATCAGAGTCACCAGTTACAGAATGGTTATGACAGAAAAGCAGGATTCTTCTACTCGAGGTGTTTTTAAATACATCTAAACTGAGACATCTGTATTTGGGCTGTAGAAAAGCCATGCATGGATGTGTTTCTGAATGAGTATTTGTTCTCTTTTGATAAGTAGTATATCTACTAAGCCACCTAGAACCAGTTGTGAGAAAGATTTTTAAAATAAAGCGTTTTTATCAGAGCAAATAGAAGAGTTACAAAATATTTCTGTGAGATTCTCTGATGTATTTTTTTCAATTTGGTATTTTTTCATAGTTCAGCTGTTAAAGAAGGCTCATTCATTAGCTTGTGTTCAGAAATGAGCTTGATTATTCATCAGTTCACACCCTTATATTCATGGTTTTCCAAATGAATGGCATTTTCTATGTCTATACATTTTTTATTATACGTAAGTTATTGTATACCTAGAAAGTCTATTCCTGAAAAAATGATTTTGCTACTCAAAAAGACCATTAAGTTCGCAGATTCTTTCTATGGCTTGATGCAATCTTTCTGCACTATAATTAGTGGCATGTATAGTTAATTATTACGAGAAAAGCAGAGCATCTCCAAATTTCTACAAGATACTTACAGTGTGATAGTTTAACTATGTTTTCTCCTTCAGTTCCCATATCTACCCCCCAGCCACATGTGTCTTTTCATGGTGGTAAGGTGATAAGCATACATTTTTTCCAAATGACAGCAAAATGTTCATCAAGAATTTCATAAAACTTTGACAGATGATATGTATTTAGAACAAGCATTTTCTTGAAATAAGAGCTCTTTTATCTTTGATCCCCATTGCTAGAAAAATGCACATTTTCATACAGTTACAAATTTTGCATGTAATTTCAAAAAGATTTGAAGTACTTTGGAGGTCGTATGTAGTCCCCTAATAGTGCCCACTTTGGAGACCAACATTTATTGTCTATTTATTATGGGAATTAATGATTTCTCTTAAAAATACTTTAGTTAACCAGTCAGATTCATTAAAATGACTTTTGCCCCAAATCTTGATTTTTTTCAGCATAAAAAGTAATTTTAAAAACACAGTATTACGGTTCAGAATTTTCATATCTTCATACTGAGCACATCACCTTGGTTCCCCTTCTATGACTTTAGTTCATTCACCAGAATGTAAGTGCTTTTGAGTCCAGAAGCCAATCTTGCTCATCACTGTATCTGCTGCAGAGCCTGGCACGATGGTTTACACATGGAGCAAGCTCAAATAATGTTGCTACGGTCACTGTTGTTGTTTAATTTTTAAAATCAGGAGTAGTTACTATATACATATATAAAAACTTAAGTACACACATACTACCGAAAAAGCCGTTTGTGTTTAACAGATACGTGACACTGGGGAAAAAGGATGAAAGGTGTATTTTTTGCCTTAGACGTGGCGGAGATGTTAGTGGCCCGCCTTTGCCCAGATGAGAAGCACAGAGAAAGCAGGTGGGAAACCTTCCCATTGACAAGGGCACAGTCAACTTTGTAGAAGAGGTGAGCATAGAAGGCACAATGCTCAGTAGCTCTAAGCATCAGTTCTCAAGAAGCTTCAGCTGCCATGGGTCTTCCCCAAGGAAGCAATGGGCACTAACTTGTAGGAGAACAGTATACAGCGCATAGGTCCTTCTGACCATGTCTTTTAAAAAATAATTATTTTATTGATGGATAGTTGATTTATAGTGTGTTAATTTCTGCTGTACAGCAAAGTGATTCAGTTATCATATATATACAGTCCTTTTCATAATCTCTTCCCTTATGGTTTATCACAGGATATTGAATATAGTTCCCTGTGCTATCCAGTAGGACCTTGCTGTTTTTCCAGTCTATATGTAATCGTTTGCATCTGCTGATCCCAAACTCCCAACCCATCCCACTCCCCCAGCGACCGCACGTCTTTTCTCCTGTTTTGTGAGTCTGTCTCTGTTTTGTAGATAAGCTCATCTGTGTCATATTTTAGACTCCACATATAAGTGATATCTTATGGTATTTGTCTTTCTCTGTCTGGCGTACTTCACTTCGTGATAATCTCTAGTTGCATCCATATTGCTGCAAATGGCATCATTTCGTTCTGTTTTATGGCTGAGTAATATTCCATTGTATGTCTGTACCACATCTTCTTTATCCATTCATCTTTTTCAATGGACATTTAGGTTGTTTCCATGTCTTGGCTATTGTAAATAATGCTGCTGTGAGCATAGGGGTGCATGTATCTTTTTGAATTATAGTTTCTCATCCCAGTCACTCTGAAGGGATGAGATCAGAATTACTAAGGGCCGGACTTGATGAGTAGGATAAAGGGTACTTTCTCCCAGCCAATAATACTTGCTATCTGCTTGCTAATGCCCAGAGTCTCTGTAACATACAAAAAGGTTTTCATTATCATATCAAAGAAAAATGTTTGCCAAGGTATCGACTAAAATTTATTCACCCTCCATTTAATCCCGAAGAGTGCAAGAGTGATTATACCTCCTCTCCGATTCCATTGATGAGAAGAGGTATTGAGGACCCGAGATTGGGAGAGAAGTGCCATTGAGAACTGGCAAAGGGCATCAGAAGTTGAGACTGGGGGAAAAGACATTCCACTGAACTCAAAAGACATTCACTCCATCTTTCTCTAGGGTTTTTCCTATTGCCAATTCCGTTAGATGAGTGTAGGTAGAAACCTTGTGGAATAAAGTTTGTTTTACATGACTAGCTGTCCTTCACAAAACTTCATAATTTATTAAATTCGTGAATAATGACTTTTCCCCTTGGTTGGTTAGTTTCCTTATGAAGAGATTTCATTCTTAGGAGTTTCGCTAATTAAGATAAATACTTAGACAGTTAGCTTCTTGGCAACAAAAAGTACTTCTTATTTATCTCTGAAATCCCAGTATGTAGGACAGTGCCTTGCATAAATATTTTGCTCAGTAGAGATCATTACACGCATATTTCTTGAATGAAGGTAACAAAAGTATCTATTATAAACATAAGTGATTTATTAATCAATTCTAGAAAGGATTTATGGTAACTTACAAAAATCCATTCAATAAGAGATAACATCAAATATTAAAACTGTTGAAGGACTAAATTAGAAATAAAGCAAAGGTGATATATATAGCTTTGATGGTATATAGCTTATAAGAAAATTTGTCTTACTTTTAATAAGTAGACAAGATGTCTCTACATGTAGTCTGTGTACTCGCAGTTGAATATAAGCACTGCTCTTTCTAATCATGATGAAGAAACGTTCCAGTATTCCAAATTCTTCTACGTTATGCCAGCCCTAAAACGTAATTTCTAGTATGTGATGTCTTGTATTTTGGGGACGTATTTCTCAATTGACTGCTTTACATAAATTGCATAGTTAATTAGAATTATTACCACAGAAATCTTTCTTAGCTTATGATAGAACTAAATAGGCTTTTAGGTCTTAAAACATTAATAAGGAAAATTCCATTATGTGAACACAGCTACCAGTACTCCAACGTCCTTCTGGCAGGCAAAGTTTCCAATGAATATGAGTACCTTTCATGAAATATAAGAAAATTCATTCATTGCCCTTTAGATGCAGGTCCCTTAGTTTCCTACATCAGTTGTTTTTTTTATTACTCTTTCATGTGGAACCTCTTCCAGCAAGATCTTATAAGACATTAAATGACCCAGTGGAGTATCCATTTAAAACGTAATAAACAAATGGGGCTTCTTTCTTGGCCCCTGTTCTTTGAACTTTAATTAAAATGCTTCATCTTTCATCACAGAAATGTTTTCTGTTCTAACCTCTTAGCCTTGTTATTAGTTATAGTTTGGTTAGATTTTTAAATAGAACTAACATTTTTCTCAGGGTTTTGGACAGGAAGAAAGAATATCACATGAGGTACCTGTCAGCCCATCCCAAGAAATAACTTTTAATTGAACATCTATCTCCTCTTGTTTAGCTAATGCAGAGAGCTTATGAAGCAGGTATATGTGAGTCCCCAAATAATTAAGGAGCTGAATTCTACTTTCTTATCTTGAGAAAATGTTCCCAGTGAACTGAGTTCTGCTATTTCTTGGGTGCATCCCTGCATTCCCAGTAACAGATTCCTCGGTAACTTACCATCCTTGTAGCACTTTGCATTTATTTATGGGAGGACTCAGCTGTGGTGAACAAGCCTGAAATTCCCTGAAGAGTCCCTGGAGACATCAAGGTGGCGAACAGGGGCTGCTGTGCAGTCTTCAGGGCCTCCCTCCTTCCTGTAACTATTGCATCTCAAAAAGCACAGGCAGGGGCTTCCCTGGTGGCGCAGTGCTTGAGAGTCCGCCTGCCGATGCAGGAGACGCGGGTTCGTGCCCCGTTTCTGGAGGATCCCACATGCCGCGGAGCGGCTGGGCCCGTGAGCCATGGCCGCTGAGCCTGCGCGTCCGGAGCCTGTGCTCCGCAAATGGGAGAGGCCACAACAGTGAGAGGCCCGCATAACGCAAGAAAAAAAAAAAAAAAAAAGCACAGGCACGCAGCCGTCGTGTCATCCCGAAGCCCTGCTGCGCGGCCCGCTCACCGTCCCACATCCTCTGCAGGCAGGGGAGAAGCTGAAGGGCACTGCGGTAGCCCCATGGCATCGAGAGCAGCCTGCAGATGTCATAAACTGGAAAATTGGGGCTTAGGTGAAACAGCATCTTACAAATATCTTCCCTCAAAAGGCTCAATCTTATTTTAGGAATATATGATCCATGGAGGACGTTATCATAAATTGATCTGAAGGAGCCAGCAAGCTTCGAAAGGTTCTTGTTTTCCAATGAGCCTGGCATTGTGCTGCTTCAGTAGTCCAGCATGATTTAGAAGTATTATTGCTTAGTTACTAAAGAGACCTTTGTTTTGATTCAGTTATTCTCCAAAATGGTTTAACTTGAGCCACTGCACTTTGGTATAATTCCATAGGGGTGTTTTTCCAGGGGTCCACGGTCTCCTGGGACACCACCGTTTTCAGTAGATTCGTGTAAGAGTCTGTGACCTTTCCAAATAGCATTCATCTGGTGTCTGTATCCCTCTTAAATATCCTACACACATTTGTGATCTTGGGAAAAAACAAGCAACACAGAACACAGAATGATGAGCATATTACTAACGAATCTCTACATATCTACTGTATCCAAATCATCCTCTCTGAGCACAAAGGCTTGTGAAAGCCCAGGGTGGGACCCAGGCACAGAGAGAATAGGGATAGCAACATCTGAAAGCAGGAATATTGATGTTTCCAAATAGAAAATATGAAAGAAAGATTCTATGAGAAATGAGCCTGTACTGTATGCCAATAAGCTTAAGAGGAACTTGAATGTCCCAGACAAAAAAAAAAGGCCCAAATCAGGCTCACAGATTTGATACCAGATGGCTAATGCTGCAGATTTTTTTTTTTTTTTTTGTCTTTGGTTTGTTTGTTTGGACATGTGCTCAGAGGAAAAAGAAAAGAATTGATGGGAGAAAATTCTAAATCACATTCTGTTTTTTCACGAAAGTGGGCAATTCAAATAATATCTCTCAGTTTTCAAGTAGATGTTCACAGTAATTTGTACATTCAAGAGCGGCTAAGCTTCCATGAACACCAGATCCTTGGACTCATAAGAATATATAGAGCATTCCAGCAAGTATTTCTTAAGCTTTTATGTCTCTGGCTCATTCATTTATGAAGACTCATGTGTACATCTGATTTGCCTTATATAAACAGAAGGAAAGGTCATTTCTGAAAACAGTTCTTATAGAAAACAGAAGGAAAGGTCATTTCTGAGAACAGTTATTGTAGAAAAACTTATTTGGAAGAAACTAAGCACTAAAGGATTCAGGTGCTCTTGCAACATTGGTGGTTTCAATACCGTGCAGTACACATGCTTTACACATTTCATTATTTAATCTCTTTTCCTGGTGAGTTTATTGATAGCAAATGGTGCCTTGTCTTCTATTAAGTAAACACATATTTCAGAAGACATCTAAGTGCTCTCAACCAAACAGAGCAAATTCAGAAAATATAGGACTTTTTCATGGGACTTGGGGGATTGCTTCAATTGCCTCAATAGTCTACCAGAGTAGAAATACCATATTTTCTGAAGTTCAGATAAATAAATTGTGCTGCTTATGGAGAAATTATTGCTATTCTCCTCTGTAAGCAGTCTTTTACATTGACAATATAGAAATAATCTACCTCATTATAAGTTAGACTGCATTTAAAGCCCTGAAACTACAGATTTATGTGCACTTCTGGATGAAAATAATATTGAAATGTGAAAACGAAACCTCCCACCAAATCTCAGGGAACATAGGTCTGAGATTTGTGTTGGTAACACAGAAAGATCATTTATTCCCCACTATAGACCAAGCACCATAAGAACTGACCTTAAGGCTTGCTTGAGTTTGTGCTCTAGGGTTGATTATATTAGTGGTAGGTATGTGGTAATAGTGATTGTACTGCTCTAAATACTTTGTTTTAGGGTAAAAATTCTAGCTTCCTTTGTATCACCAGTCAAAACTCCAAAGAAAACTTATGAGTGATTTCCAACCCTGAGTTAACTTGCATTCCACACTCATTATTAACACAGGATACAGTAAAATGCCGGGGTCTTGGGCTGGGGTTTTGAATTCCTGTACAGCAGCTGAACTGAAAAATATCTGTGGTGGGAAGAATTGTGCCTCTCCCACTTCAAAGATGTGCACATCCTCATCTTCAGAACCTGGGAATGTGTTACCTTACATGGCAGAAGGGACTTTGTCCGTGTGAGTGTTGAGTGTTATGGACCTTAAAATGGGGAGATTATCCTGGATTATCTGGGTAGGTCCAATCTAATCACACGTGTCCTTAAAAGAGGAAAAAGGAGGCAGCAGAGGAGGGGCAGAGGGGTGGGACGGGAGGACTCAGTCTACTCTTGCTGGCTTTGAAGCTGGAGGAGAGGGGTCCTGAGCCAAGGAATGCAGGGGGCCTCTAGAAGGCAAGGAAACGGATTCCTCCCCAGAGCCTCCAGAAAGGAATGCAGCCCTGCCAACACTCGATTTTAGTCTCCCGAGATCCACGGCAGCCTTCTGACCTATAGTTTGTAAGATAAGAAATTACCACTAAGTTTGTTACAGCAGCAATAGGAAACTAATATGTCTAACAATTTGTTTTACAAGGTTCGTAAGAAAAGAACTAGGCCAAAATGCTTTCTAGAATAATGAGAATTTGCCGCCTGAAAAGTTTTAAAGCAGAAAGGCGTGTTTTGGTTCTCATGTCTGATTTCTTTATCACTTTCTTGTTGACCCAGAAACTTTCTTTCCACCTAACCCTCACAGGGCATTTCTTCATGGCAAACGTCTTAAGAACCATAAAGTCTGATCTTCTTTGAGGGTGCTTCTGAGTTCAACCTTAGAGTTAGTTCTTGAAATCATATGATAGCCTGTGAATTGGATGGAAGGGGCTAGGTGAGCATGTGCAGTTTATTTCCTCACTATTACCAACTTTTTTTTTTTTTTTTTGCGGTACGGGGGCCTTATTTCCTCACTATTACCAACTTTTTTTTTTTTTTTTGCGGTACGCGGGCCTCTCACTATTGTGGCCTCTCCCGTTGCGGAGCACAGGCTCCGGACGCGCAGGCCCAGTGGCCATGGCCCACGGGCCCAGCCACTCCACGGCCTGTGGGATCTTCCCGGACCGGGGCACGAACCCGTGTCCCCTGCATCGGCAGGCGGACTCTCAACCCCTGCACCACGAGGGAAGCCCTATTAGCAACTTTTAATCAAAGAAACAGCAAGTTTTCCAGAAGCTCCTATTTTTCCTTAAAGATTTTGCACTGCGTTTGTAAGATGGACAGTCCAAGTCAAGGGGCTAGTTATATTTTCCAGGGCTCCTTACATTTTCTATAAAAACATTGTTTCTCTTTGACATGGTTATTATTTCTTTTCCTTCTAATAAAACATTTTAGACTTATAAAGAAGCATAAAGTAATAAAATAACTTTTGGATAGCCACCACCAGATAAAACATTAAAAATATTACAAATATAGTTGAAGCCTACTGTGTACCTGTCCTTAATCATATTTTCTCTTTTATATATTCCAAAGGGAATATAATATGCTGGACTTGTCATTTGTCATTCTCTTGCATAGCCTTACACTTTTATTTATTTGTTGTATATAAGTATATGTAGGCAGTCTTTGCTTTCTGCAGTTCTGAGACATAAAAATGAATGTACAGGCTGAAACTATTCAGTGCAATATTAATAATCAATGACAAAAATTACAATAGTTTCATAACCTTTAAGGATTTTTTCAAAATATTTAAAAACTTACTGTCAGTAATGAATGTATAAGAAAAGAAAAATTAATAAAACTAATATTTCTTTACTGTAATTTAGAACATTAGAAACATTGCAGGTTAAAGTGTTTTGTTTCTTTGTAAAAAATGTATCAGGAGTAGCTCAGACAGGGCTTCCTTTCTCTTCTCATTGTATCACTTGCAATATGGAGCAAGAAAACTTTTGCGGTCACACTCCTTTCCTTTTTTCACACTCCTTTCTAAGTTTGAATCAGCTTCTATCATTTTATCCTTTGTTCTTTCAAAGTCATCTCTCTGAGAGTTCCTTTAATGTGAAATATTGTGCCATTGTCACTTCCTCTAGAACATCTTTTATCCTTTTTTTTGTTCACAACCACTTTCCTTGTTTATGTAGGTAAGTTTGCTTCACCGAGTACTTCTGAGTGCATAGCTAGAGTCTCTCACACAGTGGCAGACTCAACTGCTGCTTCTCCAAACTCCATTCATGTTCAATTCATATTCCACTTGCAGCCCTATCACTCTTCATTTCCTTGATGCACTTTCATCTTTGTTGGCCAAACCCTCTTTCAACTGTCCATTTTTGTAAAAATTTACAGGGTTTATCACTGGGAGACAAAGAGACCACACAATTACATGCTTTGCTGTCTGTGTGTGAAAAGAATGACAGACGTGCAGTGACCAATCACCAACAACAGTCTTTGAAAGAAGTGACATGATTTGTCAGTGATCATGATGCACATCTGTTATTTCTGAAGTTTTGTGGACAGGAGAACTAGCAATGAAGCTGGAACATTATGCATCTGCACAATGAAATTAGTATATCATGCAATTACTCACACTTACTGTACCGTGGTAACTGAAATTTGAATAAAGTTGTCGGGACACTGGTATATTCGACTAAACTATGGTAACTAGAATTTGTGCATATCAGAACTTTGCAAAGCAAAGACTGCCTCTGTGTATGTGTGTTTTGCATATTTTAAACTTTAAATAAATACCATCATATAATACATATTTCCGAAACTTTTTCATTCAGTATATTATTTCTGAAAGTTATTTATATCGATGTATACAGCTGTCGTTCATTACATTTTTCTGTCTTAGGGTTTTCCATTCACATGACTATACTACAAGTTATTCACATATTCTTTTATGAAAATTTAAGTTGCTTCTAGCTTTTTAGTATTGCAAATATCACTCCTCTGAGAATTCATTTACTGTTTCTGTGTAGTTATATGCAAGTTTCTCTAAGGTAACTATATCTATGTGTGTTTACAGGGTTGTAAAGGGTTTTGTTAGATATTTCCAGATTATTCTACCAATTTACACTCCCACGTAAGTTTCTAAAAGCTACTTTGGCTCAACTTACTCCATAACAATTAGTATTGACTAATTTAGTTATACCAATTTGATCATGTAAACTGATGACAATAAACTAATTTAAATTGGGTTTTTCTGATTAATGGTGAGATTGAGTATATTTTCATTTTTCTTCAAACCTTAATTTATGTTTATAGACTTGACAGTTATACTGATATTATGTTGATATATAGAGAGACCAGATATTAATACTTTATCACTTGTATACGTTACAGTTATCTCCTAGCCTTGGTCTTTCTTTTCATTTGGATTATGATATATTTTGATGCACAGGAGGTTTTAATTTGAATACAGTAGAATACAGTAGAATTTATCAATTTTCCTTTTCTAGTTTATGTTATATGTTTTGTGTCATAAAAGTATTGTCTCTTGTGCTCCATGCCACAGTGAGAATCTTTTTTTCTTTGAAAAGTTTTAACTCTTTTTTTATGTTTAGGTCACTAATATATATGGAACTCATTTTTTGACATGGCACAAGATAAGGATTGAGTTTCTTATTTTTGATGTATGAGTAACCAAATTTTCCATTATCATACGTGGGGGGAAAAAAATCCTTTCTCCACTGACTTGGAAAGCCACCACTATCATACATCAAGTTTTTGTTGTTGTTGTTGTTGTTATATTTTGTTTTGTTTTTGTATTAGACCTTAGTTTTTAAAGAAGTTTTAGGTTTCCAGCAAAAATTGAGCAGAAGGTACAGAGATTTCCTATATACCTTCTGTCCCCACACATGCATAGCCTCCCCTATTATCAACACACATCAAGTTTTATACGTACACAGGTCTCTTTTGGGGACTCTCTGTTTTGTTCCTTTGGTCATATTGTCAGTGCTGCACAAATCTCATTCTGGATGGATGCATCTTTTAAATGGGACTTGATCTCTGATAGAATAAATCTCCTCACGTTGTTGATTTTTAATTAACTTTTTGAAGTTTTAGGTAAAATTTACGCACATCTTGCTATTACAAATAGTATCATTTTTTGAATTTTTTTCTTTTTTTTTTTTTTTTGGCCGCGTGGCTTGTGGGATCTTAGTTCCCTGACCAGGGATTGAACCCCCAGGCCTTCGGCAGTGAGAGTACGGAGTCCTAACCACTGGACTGCCAGGGAGTTCTCAGGATCTTCCTTTTTTAAAAAGTACTATCTTTTAACAAATTCCATTTTCTAACTATTGCTGGTATATAGAAATGCAAATTTTGACAGTTTAATATAATTCATCTCTTTAAAATAATATAAATCAATGGCTTTGATCTGTCTTTGGAAATGTGTAATACATTTAATGAAATACTATCAACTCTGTATCTAGCCTCTTTCACTCAACATTATATTTCTGAGACTCATCCAAGTTTTTATCTGTAGCTGTGTCCATTTATTTTTACTGCTGTAGAGTATCCCATTGTATAAATATATCACCATTCATATATCCAGTTTCCAGTTTTGGGCTATTACTGACTATACTTTTTATTTCTCAACTTTCCTTTTGGCTTGCCTTAAATTGCCCCAACTTTCTAGATGGTATTTTATTATTTTCTTACATTTTCAATTTTTTCTTATCTACCTTACAACCATTCTATATATGTATATTTGTTTTGTATCTTGTTTATAATTATTCCATTATGTTGAGGGTCTAGGAGTTTTTTCCTGACACTTTTCACAGTGACTTATTTTCTCTTCCATTTTGTAATTTTTTGTTATCCTTTGACTTACTCTTTGCACTTTGCAGTCTCTGGGACAAATACCATCTTCAGTTGATGTTGGTCTGTCCTGAGAAGATTTGAGTTTGCTTCTGGCAGGTGCCTTGATACATGCCTGGCTCACATTTATGTTTATTTCTTGGCTTGGGATTTCCTGGACACTCTAATAATGTAAGTTCAAATGGTAAACCTGTGTGAGGGCAGGCCTGTTGGTATGAACTTTCAGGAGAGGGTTTTTTTGCTGATCCAGTATCCTGGGCCAGACAGATGACTCATCACCATTTTCTGTGGCTGCTGGCCGGATGCTTTCCTAGCCTCACTTAGCATTGAAGATACAGCCTGGAGGGCCTTCACCTCCAGATTCCAACACTCCACCCTGGGGGAACTCTAGGCATTTCCTTGTCCCTGGAAAACTGCACACCCTCAATTCTCTTGTTTTCCAAGACAAGGAAATGTCCCCAGGGAAGTGGCAGCTCACCACTCTCACAGTCATCCCTGGCTCGCTTGTATGGCCTCAGGATTTTGCTTACCTTCTCAAGTGCTCAGCTGTGAATTGAAAGAACACTTGTTATATTTTATGCAGCATTTATAGGAATTATTTTGTAGATTTTCAGACCCGCTAGTTTGTCATAATACCAGAAATGAAAAGTTGATTATATCTTCTTTAAAGAATTGAAGACTGGGGCTTCCCTGGTGGCGCAGTGGTTGAGAGTCTGCCTGCCGATGCAGGGGACATGGGTTCGTGCCCCAGTCCGGGAAGATCCCACATGCCACGGAGCGGCTGGGCCCGTGAGCCATGGCCGCTGAGCCTGCGCTTCCAGAGCCTGTGCTCCGCAACGGGAGAGGCCACGACAGGGAGAGGCCCGCATACAGCAAAAAAAAAAAAAAAAAGAATTGAAGACTGTTTTTTTGAATAAAACAAGACAAAACCTCATGAACGAATTCATGGTTTCCTAGTAAAGTGTGTCATGCCAATAATAAATAGAGGTATAAAACATTCACACTCATCACTCTCATTTAGTTATCAAGAATTAATTAAGCTTTTATTTTCTTTCACGGATTTCCAAGTTCCTGATAGCTAACTTCCAAAGGTAAAAGTTATGGTATTCTTGGCCTTCCCTGGTGGCGCAGTGGTTGAGAGTCTGCCTGCTGATGCACGGGACACGGGTTCGTGCCCCGGTCCGGGAAGATCCCACATGCCGCGGAGCAGCTGGGCCCGTGGCCCGTGGGCCATGGCCGCTGGTCCTGCACGTCTGGAGCCTGTGCTCCGCGGCGGGAGAGGCCACAACAGTAAGAGGCCCATGTACCACAAAAAAAAAAAAAAGTTAAATATAAGACTGTCATAAGCAACGCTTTTGCCATTATGCATAATACTACAATAATATCCTTGTACATACTTGATGGATACGTAGAGCCTATCTGTAAGGAAACATTCCTGGAAGTGGAATTTCTGGGTTAAGTTTAAGAGATATTTTAATTTTCTAAGATTTTTACGAAATGCCCCTGAAAAAGTCATACCAGCTTAGCCTCCCACTGGTAAAATATAACAGTACCTGTATTCCCACACCCTCACCAATGAGTGGCCCAGCTACCTATGGCTGGTGTATAGAAATGCAAATTTTGACACTTTTATTGAGATGTAATTCACATATAATATAATGCATCTATTTAAAATATAGAAAACAATGGCTTTGATCTGGTTTTTTGGAAATGTGTAATACATTTAATCAAATAGTTTGGAAACGTGTAGTACATTTAATCAAATAGTATGAACTCTGTGTATGTACTTTGACAACCTGATAGTGGTAATATGGCATCTCATTATAGTTTAAATTTGCTGTTCTTGTATTATGCACAAGTGATGAGCACCCCCCCGCCCCCAGTTAAATGAACCAGGGACCTGATATTCTGGTAGTTTTCACAATGCTGAAAGCAGGAGAGCGTAGATTCGATTCAGGAGAAGCTGGGAAAATGTATTTTTCCTTTTCCAGCCTCACCCCAGCATGCTGACAATAGAAACTTATTCTCAAACTGACCTTATTCAGGGTAAGAGAGGTATTGCTCCAGTGTGTTGGTTTCAAAGATTTTCCTCCAGGCAGAATAAATAGTGGAACTGAAATATCAGTAAAGCTCTAAGTAAGCAGATTAGGTGCTGTCAGCAGTGAATGCCCCATATACTCAGAATGCAAGGACTTAAATAGAGAGAGGTGATATTTGAAAGAAGGAGAGAATCTTGTGCTCGCAGCATATTCCTTAAAACTCGACTAGGTGGCAACCCCACCCCATGCCCACCCTTCCAAAAGATCACCCCAATTCCAGGCATCACATGAAGACAGAGATGCAACATCCAGCAGAAAAGAGATTATTACTTTATTTTGTTTCTATGTTCGAAGGGGGAAAAAAGGCACTTTCTCAAAAATTACTAAGTGGACCTCTCGCTATGTTTCATTGAGCAGAACTGAATCATTGAACCATATGTCAGTCCCTAAGTCAATCAGTTATTGGCATGAGGAATAGAATTTCCCTAATTGCCTTAGATCGATCTATCTGTGGCCGTGACTTACAGGCTCTGCAGTAAAAGAAAATGTGGGAATAGCTATTGGTTAGTGTTTGATACAGAATGCATATATGTTTGATGGTATAATTTGCAATAAAGTTAAGTAATGTCATGAGTAAAATGGACGTATGTGGTCCATTTTCAGCTACAAAATGAAGGACCATGATCATGGAAACAAAATAGTGTCAGCTGATACTGCTCAGTACCAGAAAATTAACCATGGTTTAGTTTTTGAGCCATACATTTGAGAATACTCAGAAGTATATATATTGCAATGCGCCTGAATGATTGCAATGCTGAATCCTCTGCATAACTTATTACATTTTATCTCAGTTGGTATTAAAAGTATTAAAGTCCTCATTTGGAACTCAGTCACTATAGGGTTTCTGGGAAAATGGGCTCAGAATTCCAAATAAGTTCACAAATGAAAATTTGCAGCAGAATCCATTCACCAGCTGGGGACTGCCCAGTATTACTACATTTTAAACTTGATACTTGAACATGAGTTTTAAAAAGAAATAGAAGCAAGTAAATATGAAAGAATGCCACCTCTCTTTGACATGGTCTTTTCGATGAGCTGAAGAATGGAATAGTTTCATTTCACATGAATAGCAACAACAACAAAACTTTGCACATAGATAAACTGAGAAAGGGCCCTTGAGGACTGAAATACCATCATCCTTTTTATTTACTTGACATCCGGTAGAGATCCAAACCACCATTTCACCATAAATTTGGTCACTTTCCCTAAATCCATACATCAAAGCCTACTGATAAAATAGAAAACTTTAGCAAGAAGGACAGCTCTGCTACTCCCCAAATGTCACCAAAACATTGGAGCAGCCGTCTCACTCTGCTCCTGTTTCCACGTGAGTTACCTGCCACCCTTTGTGAGTATAAAGAGATCAAGGAGAAGTTTTGAAACCTATTAATGAAACACTGAGAGCCCACGCGGCCCAGGTTGGAGATCTCAGCAGAGGCCCTAATTAAAGAAGGAAAACTCCAAGTTAAAAGAAAGCAAACACTCACTGGAACCAACCTGGAAATTTCAAGCGGCTGCAGGCTGTGGCAGCGTGCTGGAATTAGGACAGATCACATCTACACCTGCTGTCGTGATGAAGGAAGCCCTACTGAGAGAGGAGGTTTTGAGTAAAGAAAATTGGGGAAGGGTTTATTTTTGTGTGAGGTTCTCGTGAGGAGGAATTTAGGACAAAACATTTGTCGTTATTGTCGTTGAGCCCACGGCCATGCCCTTGCGTTTTTACAGCCCAGGTCACTTTTGTTTTTCCTGAGAGTAAACACTTTCTTTGTAACACCATTGTCCAGTGCTGCTTGAACAGGTCTGACTGAAAATGCCAACCTATTAGCATGAAGGAAATCCACGATCTTACTCCTTAACTTGTAGAGCATAATTTAGTATGTTTTCAAGTAGATGCAAATACCAGCCTTGCTGTTTGTGGTTAAAGAGCTTTAATGGCACTTTTAGCATCTCGGATGTGTAAGCGCTGATGTCCTCCGTCCTCCGTGCTGAACTGGTTCCCTGGTTTCCTGGGGCTCCTTTTGTGTTGATTCAACATTCAACTTTACAAACAGAGGAAACAGCTCTCCCTCTGTGACCCTGGCACAGTGGGCTCTGCTTACAAACGCCAGGTCTCAGAAGCATTCCCTGGTCAGGATCACCCAAATCAGGAAGGCATTCAGGAGACCTGATGTCACAAAGCTTGTGCCTTTTGCTGCTGCTGTTCTGTGCAAATGATCACAGACGGATGTCTGACACGATTTTGAACCTCCACACTATTGAGCATCACTTAATTTGTAGCCAAGGTGCTAAACTGACCTGGAAACACTACACCCCATTTCCAAGTTTTCCTTAAACATCCCCAGATCCAAGCGCACACCTCTTTCCTCCTCAAAAGGGTGTAACACGTCAGAGGCACATGCTTCTGCATATACTTTGCCTTGATGCTGGTAGGAAAATTGATTCCCCCCCCCCAGGATTTCTATCCAGAATACACAGAGATTAATAAGCAGCTTTCAAAATGAAAGTTTCCAGGTGAGAGATTTCAACACTGCTTTGTAGATCTGGTAGATTAGACTACATACTTTCAGTATTTTAGGAGCTCAAATCCTAATCCTTTCCAATTCACCAACTCACTTTACCCAAAAACATCGTATCAGAGCCTAATGAAAAGGGCCGTTAGCTTCTGATTTCAAGCTTCCCTTACCAACTGCGTTCACAAGAAAGTTTTTTGAAGCCAAGAAAACTGACAAGCCTTGTGAGCGATCTGTACAGTTTTATTTACTTTTGGCTCCAAATGTTGTAAGAAGCACATGCCCCTATGATTCGGGCACCAGTTTTGAATTAAGATGTCCAGTCTCTTGTACCTGCATGTGTATCCCCACATGCAGAAGAACACGGTGGGCTCATCTCCTCCCAAGGAAGAGTCTGTTTTTACTGCAGACCTCTGACCTCCATCCAGAGATGGCGCTGGCGTTGACACCTGTGTCTCCCCGTACCAGCCCTGGAGTCAGATCTGTGATTCAGAACTATTCTGGTGGCTTTGGTGTGGCCACTTCCCACTGTAGCCGCCCATCACTCCCTCTCAACTCCAAAGTCACCCAGATGCTCCAGTGAAGCTGACTCCTCATAAGATCACTCTGTCGCCATGCTCACACCGAACTGTGTATCTGTGTATGTCTAGCTTATCTGGGAAAAGTAGTTGAAGAGACACAGAGGTGGAGAGATGAAAGAGAGCAGCAGATTCAAGAGGATTCACAAGAGAATACTTTTTTCCTGATTATAAAAGTCACACATGCCCATTATAAAAATTTTGGAAAATACAGAGAAGTGTAAAGAAAGGAAAAGTTACCATAATCATACTCCCCAGCTAACATTTTTGGTGTATCTGTAGTAGGGAAATTTCTGGTTGTCAAGTAAAAAGGCATCTTTCCCCTAATCACATAGGTTTTTAAAATAATCTTAAGTCCTAAATTTAAGTCATGTGTGATAGCATGTAAATGGAAGGTTTCTGAAAGGGGAGTGTTTCTGGAAATCATTCCTTCCCTTTCTTCAACAGATCTGTCCACTTAGGTTTCTTGACTAATACATCCCAAGGATAGAGCACCTCCCTTCCCAAAATTCTCAAATAAAGGAAAGTCTTATTCGTTTTTGGATTTGAAGAGAGAGATTCAAGAAGGGTATTTCCTTAAACCCAATTCATCTATCATGCATTGTGATGATGCCTAGACACAAAGCACAAGATCTCTTGATGGATGGCCAGGATAAACTCCATGGCTGGCGTTAGTTCAGGAAAGTCTTGCCTTGAGCTCTCTGTCCACACTTTGCAGCTGCATACAGTTGCCCAGCTTGGTCCCAGAAATGAACAAAAGGAAAATAAACATTTTTTCCTTAATAATTAAATCTTTTCAAAACTCTATCAATATGTTATGAAACTAACTGCTGTTATCGTAGTCTATTTGGTAAGCAAAGAAACTACATGTTAGTAAATATTTCAAAGTGAAGCAGATATAATGGAGGTAGTAAAAATTATTTATATTTATATATGGGACTTGGAGTCATTAAATGTTTTCATATCTATTACATTAAAAGGCTGCTTATGTTAAAAATTGACAGTAACTAAATATATAATATTAAATTAATAATATGAATTAAAATGGAATCTTAGGTCGGTTTCATAAACTGTAAAACTTGGTCCAAATCTGTTCTGTGCACATGTTCTAGTTTTAGAATCTAAACCAGAACCAGAATCTAAGTAGTATCTAACTGTTGACTTCTGTGTGACTAGAATGATTCTAAAGCCGTGCGGCACTACTCAGTCATAAGAGCATTGTCAAGGCTTTCCACCATAGACATTAATAAGAAACGCCCATCATGTTAGAATGATTTTGAAACTGACCACGGAGGAGTGTACTCTAGTAAATGACGTAATTGTAGCCCACTGAACCCCACCTCAAAATATACATCCCATTTGGGAAAATGTTGCTTCAAAACACATAAAAGAATGCCTGGTCAAAATAAGGTTGGCTACCCACAACTCTAATGGCCCGAGGTTTTCTTTGTTTTTGTGAAAGCCAGTGACGGACGTTTTTAATCTTCCTGTGCAAGACTTCATAAGATACAAATGCTTCCTCTTCAGAATCACCGCAAAGATAGGGAAAAAGCATTCTCCAAGGCACACGGATCCCAAGAATGCTCTCAGGGCATCCCAGGAGGTCTTGCTGCTCCCTAGAAACTGTTTTTTGTCATATTGTGAAAAACAGTATGATTGGTACATGCAGTTTCTGACACCAGTCTCGCATCTAATCTCCTCGGGTTTATGAATATCTACAAGAGACCCAAGGCCTAATTGCAACCGCCGCTAACTATTGATTTATTGAGCTGCTAGTGCGGGTACTTTAGGAGGACTCCATAAATATGGGGCTGATGATAGTAGTGGTCAAGTTCCCATAATTTGTTACTGTCAGTTTATTTATTTGTAATATTTATGGTTGTAAGATAGAGCTGAGTGATTATCTGTGCAAGGGGGATGAAAATACATTTCTAAAGGATGGCAGTAAATACAAGCATGTTCTTGGTTGAATTTTCAAAAACATATTCCTTAATAGCTAAGGAAAAAAGTCACGCAGTGAACTAGAATCATACAAAATAAGGAGAAAGTGGAAAATGAGAAGACATGAGGGTTTGAAGAGCAAGTTATATCTGAGACTCTGCGCTGAGCACATGGGTACATTGGGAGGGGAAAGCCAAGGCTTCTCTTTACTCAGTAGAGAAAGCGACTGAGATCAATAGCCAGCAGTATCCAGGAGCGTCCCCCACCGTAGTTTCCTACCCAGACCTGTGTCACATGAACGCGTGTCACGTACTTGCATTGTGACATAAAGAGAGTATGACTCTCACGATAAACCTACATCAGGTTCTGTCAGAGGCTGGGCTTGCATCTAACAAAGGTTTGTTTGTTTGTTTAGCTCATTTTCTTGAACTGAAAAGCAGGTCACGGTGTTCTTTTCCTTCCAAAATGGTCCAGAGCTCCCAGAAATGCGAAGACCAGTGAACTCAAGGTCTCTTGCAACCGCAGGGTTTTATGAAATCACTGTCGGAAATCTTTAACGTCATTTTGGTGGCAAGTGTCTGTTCCTGTCCTGGCCCTGCTTTTTGCCTCCCCCCAGCCTAGAGCAGTCTGCAGCAGAGGTGGGCTGTGAATGTTCCAGGACATAAGCGTGAAAATGTTTTTACCGGCGTGAAAATCATTCTCCAAAGAATTCCCGAGGCCTTTTCTTTAGCATGACTTTCATAGTCCTCCTTGACGTGGCCCCATATCTCCCCCAGCCTTCATATTCTGGCTTCTTCAGACTGCATCTTCCAGCATCACGATAGGAATTCTCACTTTTCCAAGACCCGGCACCCAGACCACCCAGTATCCTTCCAACCGGCCTACAGCTTCCCCATTTGCAGATGTGGGATGTTGCTTCCTCTTCTTGCCAACTGAGATCCTACTGGTTCGTCAACACCTAATTTTGGTCTGCTTATTCAGAGTATTCTCTACTTACTTCTCTGAACAACCAAAAACCCAAGGATATTACTGCACCTTTAGCTGTCACATAATTGAGGCTTATGTTATAATAGTTGTTATTATTAATTATTACTAGTAGTTTGTCAGTTCCCCACCCTGAATTATACTTGAAGCCTGGAGCTACTTTTATTCTTCTTTAGCCTTTACCAGGATGCTAAAACAAAGGAAGAAAAGAAAGTTCTATTCCCTGTACTGGGCACACACTCACAACTATGACATGCTTTCTGATTTTTTTGATTTTTATTTTTTCACCAAAGCAAAGCAAGACCAATTCATCTTATTTTTGTCACTAGTCTCGGATTAACTGTATTCTCAACTTTACTAGATATCCATGTGGTCTAAGCAGGCATATTTTTCCCTAAACATATAAAAGACATGGTGCAGGGGGAGTACAAAGTTGTGATCTGCAAAGATAAATGTTCAGTAACTTTTACTGTGGTATTCTCAGTCTACTGAT
Organism: Lipotes vexillifer; assembly: GCF_000442215.2. Lineage (NCBI taxonomy): Eukaryota > Metazoa > Chordata > Mammalia > Artiodactyla > Lipotidae > Lipotes > Lipotes vexillifer. The sequence goes on from NW_006775864.1 coordinate 1,088,010, forward strand.
AAGTCATCTTCACCTGAGAATTCATATTATTTTTGGTCAAGAAATATACTGCTTAAAGGCATTTAGTTAATTTTATCTATTTAGTGTTTTCTACATTGGCGGGACTAAGTGATTCAAGGAGGGAGTTTTATGATTATGTGCCCCACAGTTTCAGTAAAACAATATTTTTTCCTTTTATATATTTATTGTCTGCCTTAAAACATGGAATCTGGCTTAAGCTAAAGCAAAGTATGTTTTCCTTTTTTACGATAACCACCTTTAATTACCTTTCTTCAGACTACTTTGTTGGAACACACAATGTGTATGTCTCCTGAGGTGAGCGTGAAAAAGAAACCCAGCAGGACTGAATTCTGCCATAATTAAAGGAAAACCAAAAAGGTCAGATCCTGGAATGGGGTAAATCTCAGGCAACTCCTGGGCACGGGCGCCGCTCTGCGCCGAGACTGTCAGTCCCCGACTCGGTTATTGAATCATGTCTCGTATTTCTTCTTCTCCACCTTGTGCCCTGGTGAAGCAGGACATGCATCTCGCCTTCAGTTATAGCACCTGCTCCTCTTTTCATGCCTTCCGGAGACTGTTGAGTGGGTTTCTAACAGTAAAGCCGGAGAAAGAATAACGCCAAGGTGGTTGGACAAGCAATTGCAGAATCAAGGCAGGATGGCTTTTTGGGGGACTTAGTCTCCCACATGTCAACTCAGTGACATTTATCAGATACACATGAAGCACCTGCTATGTGCCAGTGAGTCAGCTAAGGTGTTAGGGACACAAAAGAACAATAAGACATGCTCTCCACCTTAAAGGGGCTTATTGTTTAGAAGGAAAGCAGTCTTGTAAATAAGGGAGTAGAATAAATGGTGATCTGCTGCTTGGCCGGAAGTCAGGACAGGGCCCCTGAGGAGACCGTGGGCAGTCTGTCTGAGTGGGGAGGCATCAGGGACGGATTTCTCGAAGTGGCACCCCAGCACTGAGTCCTGAAGGGTGAGAGGGGCTTCTTCCAGGGGGCCAGTGGGCAAGGGAACGGGTAACTTGTGAAGAACCGACAGCCTCCATTTCATTCAATTGGACAAATACTGTTGAGCAGCCCTACACGGCAGTGAGGGTGTGAGGTGGCCCCTGGGAACTCAGTGGCGGGCTGGAAAGGACTGCATGCTCTCCAGGCTTAAAGGAGAGGATGCAGACAGGGGCACAGGCCAGTACCCTCAGTGCAGGAATGCGGCGGCACAAAAAGAAGGCAACTCACCCAGACCTGGGAAGTCAGGACA
>NW_006775864.1:1089333-1091036 GCF_000442215.2 Lipotes vexillifer
CGGCGGCACAAAAAGAAGGCACCTCACTCAGACCTGGGAAGTCAGGACAGTGCATCCCAAAGACTCAGTGATTGTCCCAAAGCTGTACAGAGTCAGGGCTGGAGGACGGGGTGAGAGGGGAAAGGAGTCATGGACACCTGCTTTGGCCTCTTCCGTGTTCCGTTGTCACAAGAGGCAGTACTTCACCGTCTCCATCTCGTTCGTGGGCGTGAAGGGCGGATACAGAGGAGAACGCTGTGGCCACCCCGTGGCCTCTGCCGGTGCCTCGCTTGCTGCACACCCCCTTCTTTTCCATGCCTGCAGCATCACCCTTGCTACTGCCTTCCCTTCTCGCTTCAAGCGTCTCTGCCCCAATCTGATCCAAGTATTGCACATAAACTTTTCATGAGGATTCTTTATATCAGGGCTTTGTGATGACAACAACAGAGTTTTCTAAAGTGAGGGACCGCACACTCTAAATAGGAACTACGTACAGCAGTCTACAGTTAAAAAACAAAATCTATGAAGGCTGTCCAGTGTCGCTTCTCCCTGTGGAGTGGGGAATCGCCTCCATGACCATGGCTGTGGGAACACTTGGGTCCATGCTACTCCTGTCTGGGCCATGCTGGCACGCCCGCCCATTATTTTCCTTTGCACTCTTATTACTGCTTTTTGTCTTTTTCCGTGAACTCTGTGAATGGCTGCCTGATGCTCTCATCTTCCTAACCTGAGCCCCTGGGTCTGCAGTCTCTTGCAGCCACACTTGCTGCCAGATCATCAGTGGTATAGAAACAGTGATGGGAACAGAGCTTTGAAAGCCCTGTTGTCAGGAAGGGCTTCTTCATGCTTGACATCTGAACTTAGAACAGATTCCCTGAAGTGGGGCACCGTGGCCCTGCTTATGCAACACTGTTAAATAGCTCATAGGCGGTCGTGGACTAAAACTGTTGTGTCCAGTCATTTCCTTGGGTTTCACCTGTAGCAGCTCCATCCCGGCTCTCATCACAGTGCCGCCATAATGACTCTTGTAAGGATATTAGAAATCTGAGACAGTTGTTCCCAGTCAAACCTCAGTTCCATGGTTCCTCTGAAATTACTGATTCCCAAAAGGTAAAGAGAGGAGACAAAAGTCTTTCAAGTCATGAGCAGAATCCATCATAAACTTGGGAATCATCAACACTAACCATGATCACTGGAGAGAGAGGCATGTGACTGAGCTTTACTGAATTTTAATGGCATAATTTTTAGCCGGGAAGACAAGCTCATGTGTGCCGGAGCGATTAATGATAAAGTTTATGCAGCTCATTGGTCATACTTAACTTAGTTTAAATATTCATCTGTTGGTTCATTAAGCTAAACCTCTGTGTTTCTTTTAAGTTCTATTTTCCCTTGAGGGCTTCCTCTTGTCTGATTGGGAGATATTTGCCTGAATTGGGGGAAGAAATGCCCAATGACCTCCTAGGCAGCGATGCTCCTAGGCTGCCCAAGGATAGGAAAGATGAGGCATGAAGCATAAACAGCACATCACACTGTGAAATGCACACACAGCTGCACCACTTTTCACGGGTGAGGCATCATGGTGAACTTGGCAGTAGCCAGCTTAGAGGTTCAGTTTTCTGATTTGTGGCAAACGAAATTATTGGATAAAGCCGGATGTGGTTTGATGCCCTGGGGACTTCCTTACGTCCGTGCGTCAATCTTTTTTTTTTTTTTTTTTTTTTTGG